>NC_045456.1:540354-549312 GCF_002776525.5 Piliocolobus tephrosceles
TTTTTAATGATTGCCATTCTAACTGGTGTGAGATGGTATCTCATTGTGGTTTTGATTTGCATTTCTCTGATGGCCAGTGATGATGAGCATTTTTTCATGTGTCTGTTGGCTGTATGAATGTCTTCTTTTGAGAAATGTCTGTTCATATCCTTTCCCCACTTTTGGATGGGGTTGTTTGTTTTTTTCTTGTATATTTGTTTAATTGTGAAGTCACCATATTTTACTTATCTATCCATGAAATTATACCAACAGATGCATAGCTTGCACATACTCTGTGCTGGATATTTTAGGAGATACTGGAAAGTCACTGGTGAACAATATAGTTCTCACCCTACATTGAGAAAGGAAGGAAGGAAGGAAGAAAACAGATCATTTAACGATAACCACAAAGTGAGATGAAGGCTATGCTGAGAGGAGATAACCAGATATGGAGGAACATGTCTGAGAACCCAACCCTGACCCTTGGGCTTCTGAGAGTCTTGCTTGGTAGTGATATTTTGTCTGAGATGACTTGATGGATGAGGATGGGTCGATTGATTAAAGTCAGGGAGCAGAAGGGCAACACTTGTAAAGGTCCTGAAGCAGGAGACAGCATGACTTACTGAAGGAATTTCAGTTAGGCCTGGAGTGAGATTTTGAAAGAGAGATAAGGTAAGACATGAGATGCAGAGATGGGCCCAAATTCAAACCTTTAGAGAACATTAAAACATCTATTAAGAAGTATGGAAGCCACTGAGGCAGGGAAACGGGGGGCAAGGAGATGCATGACAGACTTGTATTTCAAAAAATCCCAGAATGTTCCAACAGTTATGTTTTATGTTCCAGCCATTGAAATCCAACACACATTTTCTGACATAATCTAAAATCATCTGTACCTGACTTAGACATAAAATGCTTTAACTTTGTTATCGGTAGCAGATGCTCCTAATTGATTCTCTGACACATTTCAGTGTTTTTTAACAGAGATGAACCGTAACTGTTTTAAGTAACATTAATGCAAATTTAAAATAGTGTCACTAATTATTTTTGTAATTAACTTGCTGATACCCTCAATAATTTATTTTCTTTTAATACAGTTGTTGATCTGTAAAAATGTTGAGTGTGGAGTTAGTATGAAAACATAGTCAAATACATTGGTGGAAAGAGCATAGACTGGATTTGGATGCATACTGGCTCCTTAATTGTTTATGATGCAGACTTGAGTAATTCATGTGACCTCTCTCGGTTTCAGTCTCCCTTTTGCAAAAGAAGGATTATAAATCAGGGTTTTGGTAAGGATTCAAATGACTTTTTGTAACATATGTAGCAAATGATGTGACCCACAATAAGAGCTCAATAAATATTAACTCACTTTCTCCTCCCCAAAGGCTCTTTTCAGTGGGAAATGGAAACTGGGGTTTCTCTTTATTTTATATCAAAAGCTTAATAAGAACTATTGCATGGCAAACATCATGCTAGGTCTTAAGAATGGAAATATGATTTAGCACCTGATGTAAAACTTAGCCTGGTGGAGTAGGAATATGCATTATAAAAAATGAGATAACAGCTTTCCTTTCTAATCCATAACTTTCCTTCATAGGACAAAGAATTGTTTCACTTTTTGGCTCAAAGTCTTTATAAGAAAATTTTGATCACGTCTCAGATAAATCAGACAAGTAGTCAATTTAAAAGGAAGCATAGATGTGTCCTGTGAGAATGGCTTTTATAGTTCCAGGCTTTTATTTAGGTCAAGTTTATGGAAGCCACAGTTTAATCCAAATAAAGTTATCTCTGCCAATTTACATTAGACCTTTAGGGCCAGTATGTAATTCTAAATAAAAAAATTAATAATCACAAATACTAATACCATTAAAAATTGAAAAGCATAAATCAACAAATATTTATTGAAAACCTACTATATTAGTAATAATAACATTTTGGATAATAATGATATTTAGAAACAAACCTCTATACTACCCTGACTCTATGTGTGATACTTGATGATACTTTTCATTTTATGCATGAAGAATCTGAGTTATAGAGAGGTAAAGACATTTGTCCAAAGATACGTGACTAATAAATATAGTAGCTGGAATTCTGATTCAGGCAATTTGGTCCTGGATCTCACATTCATTACCTCCCATGCTACCCTGACTCTATCTGCAATACTCGGTGCTATGTGCAAATCAATGAGTCAGATGCTATCTGCCAGGTATTCTGCGCACTAAGAAAACAAAGAGAAAAGCATGTCAGCCATGACCTCCAAGAATACATGATCTAATTGAGAGACAAATCCACTGACAAGTAATTATGGTACTGCCTAATGATTGTTATTATAGTGTTTACTTCCCCAGGTCCCAGGGGTAAGGGGTGGGAGATAGACAGAGTGAAAGATGTAAACAAAGCAATACACTCATTATTTATTTATTCTTCTTTAAGGCAGAGTCTGAAAATTGGCAGCCCCAGTTTTGTTTGACCTTCTGGATTTTTTAAAAATTATATTAGTTGGCCGGGCGCGGTGGCTCAAGCCTGTAATCCCAGCACTTTGGGAGACCGAGACGGGCGGATCACGAGGTCAGGAGATCGAGACCATCCTGGCTAACACGGTGAAACCCCGTCTCTACTAAAAAATAAAAAAAAAATTAGCCGGGCGAGGTGACGGGCGCCTGTAGTCCCAGCTACTCGGGAGCCAAGATCATGCCACTGCACTCCAGCCTGGGTGACAGAGCGAGACTCCGTCTCAAAAAAAAAAAAAAAAAAAAAAAAAAAAAATATATATATATATATATATATATATATATATTAGTTGCCAGCATTTAAAAGTCAGGAGGTTTCACATAAAATTCCAGATTTCTGGTTTCTACTGAAATATCAGAATATTTGGTAATACGGGGCCCATAGTACGCCATGACAAAAAGCACCCTGAGCCTAGCAGCTGGCACTCGCTTTCACCAGAAAATGTGCCCGTTTATTAGCTACAAGCTCCCGCAGACCTACTTTAGGCATTCATGTGACCTGTTGGTTCTTGTAGATAGATCAGTTTGCAGCCTGCTGTTTCTAAGGTTCTCCAGAGGTTCATAATGTATCAGGGTATATAGTACCCTCACTGATACCTAAATAACTGAAGTAGCTCAGTGCTGATTGCTCAGAATCATAGATAGGCTTACCATCGTGTTCATTTCTTTTCTTTCTTTCATTTTTTTTTTTTTCCCCCTGAGATGGAGTCTTGCTCTGTCACCTAGGCTGGAGTGCAGTGGCACGATCTTGGCTCACTGTAACCTCTGTCTCCCAGGTTTAAGCTATTCTCCTGCCTCAGCCTCCCGAGTAGCTGGAACAACAGGCACCCACCACCACCTCGTTGGCTAATTTTTGTATTTTTAGCAGACACAGCGTTTCACCATGTTGGCCAGGCTGGTCTCAAATTCTTGACTTGGTTGTGATCCACCCGCCTCAGCCTCCCAAAGTGCTGGGATTACAGGCGTGAGCCACCGCGCCCGGCCTGTGCTCTTTTCTTGTGTGAACCCCAAGGCCCTGGGAAAAGTTCTAGCAACATTTTCACATAAGTCACATGTTTTTGAAACATTTGCAAAAGTCAGATGTTTTAGGTGCAACTGGTTAATGCTGCTGTCTCTTTCCATTCTGAGTTCATTCCCCACACATCCCTTCCTGTTAGGGGTGCTGGAGCAGCTGTGGGCATTTCAAATAAATATTCTCTTCTCAATTCACTTCTAGATAAATATTTATTTTTTTATTTTTAAATATATTTTTTATTTTTAAAATATTTTAAAATGTTTTTTAAATATTTTAATTTTTAAAAATCTATTTAAGCATCACATTTTTTTCTTAAAGAAGGCCCTACATTATATAAGCTTCAATCTTCCTCTGTCCAGGATGCTTCATTCTTACCTCTAAAGGCATTGGTGTGCTGGGGTCAGCTTGTAGCAGCTTCTGAGAGACGCTGCTACATTATCAGGAATTTGGGGAGCAGGCTTTTAAGCACAGCCAACAAGAATGAAATTATATAGACATAATTAATACATTATTTTATAAAAATGGAATTAATACAACTCATTAAGTCCTAGTTATTTGACTACATTTTACTATTATTCATGATCTTGAGGTTATTTACATCTGTTTTCTCTGTATGGTTGAAATACTGCATAATGGGTGTACTGCACGTCTCTTCCCAACTCTGTACTCAGTGATGTAATGCTGGTAAGTTGAAATTGGCCAGGGTCAGAACATTTACACCACCAAAATTGGCAGTCTACAAATTCAGGCTTTTTTTTTTCCTGGAGAGTTGACTATTACATGTTCACCAATACATTGCTATCTGATGGTGTTGCTGCATATTGAGACTGAGTGGTGCTGGTACCATCTTTCCTAGGGCAAGCAGCCTGAGTTCTGGGGACACACACAGATCAAGATAATGGAATGGTTCATAGATAATTTATTATGCAGTTGGATGCTTTCTAAAATAGTTTTTTTTCTCTCTCTCTCTTTCCCTTGTCATCCATAAGGGGAGAATCCAAGGATATTTTCCCATCTGCTGCTGTTCAGAAAATAGCGGTATATTTCACATCCTGCAAGGGAATAGGAAAAGGTATACCTAACTTAGCTTAAGAGGGAGGTGGTGGTGTTCAGAGAAATACTCTGAAAAAGAGGGTAAACCCCCAGAATTTATAAATGAGATCAAAAGTTCTAAAATGCAATCAGAAACTAATGAAATAAATGAGGTTGACAACAGGGGTAGATGACAACATACTTTTATTGAACTTTGAGTGTACCAGGCATTTTGCTAAGCATGTTACACATATTTAATCTCATTTGATCCTCAGAATAAATAACCTTTGAGGGTTGATATTATTATGCTCAATTTACCAAAAGGAACCTCAGGCATAGAGAGGTTCAGAAACTTGCTAATATCACTAGCTAGTAAAATGTTCAGGCCAGGATTAGAACCTAGGTTAGTCTGACTGCAGCACCCCAGCCAGCTCTCAAATACAATGCTTTGCAGCCTGTACATTACATATGGTGGAGATGAAACAAGATTTTTCAAAGAAATAGAATAATTTGTGACTCACAGAATGTAAACTCAGATGCATGTTCGAGATCTTGTAGAAATTTGTGTGGTGTGAAGTTAGGTAGTAGGCAGATTTTAACACAATAATTCTGTGATCTTGAGCAAATTGATTAATATCTCTTTGCTTTAGCCTTATGATCTTTAAAATAATACCTTTAGCATTGCTGTGAGGAACAAATTTATAGTAAAGTAGCTTACATAGGATCTGTCACATTATGAGTATATAAAAGTATAGCTTGTAGGTATCAATGTTTTCTAGATGGCAGACACTATCCTAATCGCTTTTGATATGTTTGTTAATTGAATTATATCAGGCAGGTACTATTATTATCTCCATTTTACAGACAAGAAAAATGAGTAACAGAGACTAGATAAGATGACCACGAAGATAACACTTCGTAACGGTCAGAGCTGGGATTCAATCTCTGCTTGTCTGGCTTTTAACCACAAGTCACAATAAACATTTATTATTTTATTGTTACTAGTATCAAAGAACAGTAAATTTTGGTTTAGAAGACTTCATCCAGCAATTGGTTATTAAGCACTTACTAAGTATCATGCTTGGGATCATAAAGATAAAATTAATATGGTTACTGCCCGGAGGCTGATAGGCTAGTGGGTAAATTAGATTTGCAAATGAACAATTATAATACTATGATATATACTATAATGGATGAGAAAACACCTATTGTTTGGAGATGTTCAGTATGATCTTCACAGGAGATGGCACAAGCTAATTTTGATAAAGAGAAGGCTCCTATCTCACAGAAAAGTGAGGGAAAGGGTACTAAAGGAAAAATATACAAGAGAAAAGGCATAGAAGTGTTCATTTATTGCTTCAAAAATATTTGTGGGGCTATTGCTCTATACCAGGCAAACTCAAGTGCTGGGGATATAATGGCAAACAAGAGAGAAGCTTTCCCTGAACTCATGTAGCAGGAAATAGGATATTAGAGGAAGGACATGTAGTTCAAGCTAATTGGGCCAGGGAGCATTTGAGAAGGAGTGATGGTGGGAGGTACTTCTAGAAAGGTAAGGCAGGATTCTGGTCATGAAGAGCAGGTAGGTAGAAAGACTCCTTGACTCTGGGTAAAATCTGAATCTCCCTTCCCACACATCTGCTGCCCAGAAGCTCAAGGATTGTATTAATCAGAGATGAGGATGTCATTCTATAGAGTGGCTGCACTTTTCTAGGCTGGTATGAATGCCTTTCACTGCTCCCCATTCCTGTTAGTACTTTTCTTCCCATATCTCTTTATAATCCTATAACTCCAAGAGAATAATTGAATAGCAAGGTGGGAGGTGGCCGTGACAAACACATCTGTGGAAATATAGTCTAAATAGGCAAAGATAGGTCTGAAATAAGAGTTCTTTGGTGATAGGATATGTTAAAATTTTTAGTTTATTGTTATCAATTCATTATTATTTATTCCTTCTCCTTAAAGATGCAAGGGAGTGAGGACAATAGAGAGTGTGTTTCAGTAACCACAAAAGGACTGCAAAAAGGTTACTAGATGAAGGACTGTGGATATCACCAATTTACCATTCCATCTATAGATATAAGATAGAAATTTGACTAGCACCCAAGTAGACAGATTGATGGCCAGAGAAAATCTACAGATCCTCTAAATAAATGGGAAAGATAAATAAAAGAGCTGGGACGTATAGAAAAGAAGTTGCCAAAACAAGTGAAAGACAATATCCTCCTGAAGACGTAGAGAAAGAGTGGACCTCTGACAATTATTAATTACAGAAATTAGAAAACTATGAAAAATGTATTTGGGAGCCTTTAAAGAAATTGTTGTCAAACTCTGTTCTGTGGAATTCTAGGATTTTGCAGACATTCTTTACTGTTTAAGCCAAGATAACTAAATCATGATGATGAAAGTACATGTATAAAATCATTCAAAGAAAGTTATGGCATCAAATATGAGAGAAATTCAGATTATCTGTAAAAATCTTATTAACATCTGTGCTATTGCTAATGTCATTGAGGACACTGTGTATAAGAGAAGCAATCTGACACAAAAGTAGAAAGAGAACCAGTGTCTGGTAATGCGGTCCAGAGAAGACTATTCACAAAATCTACTTGAATTAGTTTGAATGCTGAGATTATATGAAATTTTTGCAATTTAATGAAGAGTATGATTGCTATGAATCATTACAATTTGCTTGTTTTGTGGAGGCTGTCATCACCACAAGAAATGTTATTTTTAAAAGACATTTGAGATATACGCAATAAAAAAATGTAAGATGCTTCTATGTACTTCTAACTATCATCAAATAAGGTGGAATATGTTCAGTGATGGCTGTACTGCTAGGGGAAAAAGAATGGTAAGAAAAATATTAGGAAGAGAGGATTTTATAAAGGTAATTTTAAAATATTCAAATATTCAAGTATTCGAGGTATATTATGAAGGAAAATACAAAAATTCCAACGTCTTTCAAAGTAGTATTGATTACTGTCATAAATATTGTTATTTTATTCCAGCGTGCATGTGTATGTTTGTGTTCTCCCCACCTGCTTCTTTCTCTCTCTTTCAAACCAGAAATATGCTTACTCTCTGCGTATATGAGTAATACATGCCTATTGTAAAAAAGAAAAAACATAAAGATAAAAAAAGAGGGAAAACATAAGGGAGAAAACGAAACTACCACCCAGATAGTACGTCTGCTAAAGTTTTGGTATTTATAATTCTAGACTTTTTCTAAGCATGTATAATACGAGCACTGAGAAACACACTAGCATAGGCCTTTTCACCTTATATTGCCAATATGTATGATTAGATGATCACGTTCAGTGACTGCATACTATCCCGTTGATTAACTGTACCACAATTTAATCGATCAGTTCTCTATTGATTTTTTTTTATCATAAAACGAATTGCCACAAATGTGCTTGTGCACATCCTTGAAGAGTTATTTTACTATTATTTAGGACAAATTGCTAAGTTAAATTGCCAGTCAAGAGGGTATTTATGGATTTTTTTATATTAATAATTATTTCAATATTTAATTGAATGTATGCATAATCTTTTTTGAGATGAGGCCTCACTGTATTGTCCAGGCTGGTCTCAAATGCCTGGCCTCAAATGGTCCTCCTACCTCAGCCTCCCAAGTAGCTGGGATTATAGTTGTAAGCCACTATATCTGACCATTATCATTTTAAGATAAGAAAAACTAGAAACAACAAGCTAACTAAAATCCTAATACTCAGGGCAAAAATTCTAACCCCTAATATTTTTCTATCTACATAGTTTAAATAGATAGATGGCAATAGAGAGAGAGACAGAAACACGAAGGAGGGAAAGAAGAAACGGAGCTAGGGAGGGAGGAAAGGACTGAATCACATTGGGATTAATTGTACACATAGTTTTACATTAAAAGTAATTTAATTTACCTGAATTTTTCAAAAAGGTAAGTCCACCTGATTGAAATCTGAACCTCAGATTACAAACAAACAAACTTTCCTCATCACAAGAGATGTTATATCTTCTAAGAGCAGTGTAAGTTTCTTCAGGTTCAAGATGGTTACCTAAGCACATACATTTGCATCCTCTTTCTCCTGAGACAGCCCTACAACAATAAAAAAATCAGTCAAACAATCAATCATGAAAATAATAATGACACGGTGGCAAGGAGAGTCCCAATAAAGGATGAGAAATTTCAGCAAATCTCTGGGAATTAGAAAGCAGATGGGAACAGGTCTACTTATAAATACTACCTACATGCTCTACAAGGGCTCCAGAGGATTAGCAGACAGAGTAGAAGGCAGAAGTGAAAAGTGGGGATGATATTGGAAGATTAATTGAAGAACAACTGAAGCTTCTTTACCCATCTGTCCTGGATACACACACACACACACACACACACACACACACACACACACACACACA
>NC_045456.1:549322-668491 GCF_002776525.5 Piliocolobus tephrosceles
ACACACACACACACACACACACACACACACACACACACACACACACACACCAAAAAAAAATGAAGGACAAGACTAATAGTGGACCATTTTAGTTACCTCAGTACATATGTGTTTATTTAGGGGATAGTGGGCTTAACACATTTTGGGAGCAGGGGCTTGTATTTGTTGTGATGAAACGTAGTTGCCAGAAAAAGGAGTTAGAATTCAGATGTCAGAAGTCTTGTTTCTAATGCTATAGACCAAAATGTCTGGGGCTTCCAGGGTGCATATTGCTGACCCTGAGTAAAATCTTCCCCAACTCTAGCACCTGGAGGTTCCTAAGACTGACATTGATGTCTCTTTTACATATTTGTCTTTCTTATACAGTAAAGGTGGCCAGTTTATATGTTCTATGCAGACACATACAGAGCTCTGAGTCGCAATTTCCAGTGAAGGTTCATGATATTTATAATAACATTATAAACTGTAAACTTTTCCATTCTAAGTTTTTTTTCTTATTATATATGTTTCACTTTGGATACTATTTTGTGTAAAAATTAAGTTGCAAATTATTTTAATTATAATTTTTCTACTAGTTAACTGTATTTCAAAATCATCCCTTAACACTTCTTCTATTTATCCATCATGGTGAAATTAAATTTTTGGTATTTCCTTCCTCTGTCTTTGAGACAAGACTTAACATGTTTCACTTTCCCTATTTATTTACTTCTTTCCTTCTTGGTCTTGTTAAATGTATTTTCAGTGTTATGTTATTGTTATAATATATTTTGACAATAACTATATTTTCCTTGAAGAGTTACTTTTAACGTTTGAGTTCTAATTTATAATTCTATTATAAACAATTATACATTTCTCTGTTAACTGGCTTTGATGTTCATTTTCAAATGCTTTCTTCTGTGTTCTCTTCCTTCTTGATCTTTTATTTTTTATTTAATTTCAGTAAGTTGGAAAAAAAAATGTTTTTATTCAGAAACAACACATGAATATTACATGCTGTCTGCCTTTCAATACTTGCAGACATTTTTTGATGCCCTTACCCGTAAGTCAACATTTAGTTGGCTATAAAATTTGAAATCATATTTTTTCATGAAACTTCCTAGAAATTGCTTGTCTTTCACTGTTTGTAGATACGTCTGATGCTAGCCTGATTTTTTTCATTATATGTAACCATTTAAAACATATTATATAAAAATATATATAATAAAATTATATTTAGAATAAATATATAATTTTTAAGCTGATGGCCCTCCTTGCTGGCACCGTTGGCCTTTTTTTGCTATTTCATCACCTTTCTGAGGGAGCAGGCTTCTTGATAATTGCCTTCCAGGGTTGCACAAATTGGTTTCATCAACTAATAATGATTTTAAAATAGACTTCATCAAGTCTGTTTCTTTGTTTCTCATATAGCATCCACAGTATGGTAATGCTGCTATCTTTGGAATGGTTCATGAGTCCATTATAACACCTTGACTTGCTGAATAATAACAAAACATTTTTATTTGGTTCAAACTATTCAAATGTCCTCTGTACCTGACTAAACCAGGCTCAGGAAGGAAGTAACTCTGAAATGTAGTCTATGAGCCTAAAGATGTGTAATGGATGGTCTTTGGAGTTCATGCAATACCTTTTATATCAGAACATTGAAAATAGTTCATTAAAAATTAATACTTTAATTACAACTCCCAATTCCTTTAAAATGATGGGCTTATGTTTGTTGTAAAAAGAGATAATGCATGTGGAAGTGCTTTCTAAACAGAGGTAGTGGGTGATGTAGTGGGACATAGATGGGTTTGATATCAGAGGGTTTGGATTCATAACAAAGGAATAGAAAATGGCTACTTGCGAGCTGATAACTTTGTGTTGCTTTTATGTATAGGGACAATGAAAGTACTTACTTAATTGTATTTTATAACTATATTTGAATGTATATGATGCACATAGCACAGTGCCAGGCACAAAGTAGCTTTTTGATAAACATTCCCTCTCATAAGAGGAGAGACTCCTGTTAGCTGCTATTGTGCTAGAAAGATGAATAAATAGATGGAGAAGAATAACATTTATCATTGAAACTGATATCCATCCAGACATTCCTCTTATAAAAGTGATGATTACTAGGTGATGAAACCAATTTGTCTACACTGGAAGACAATGATAAAAACACCTGCTCTCTCAGAAAGTTAGTGAAATAGCAGAAAAAGGCTTGTGGTGTCAGCCAGGAGGGCTGTCAGTTTAGCTAGGTGCTTCCATCTGAAGAGTGACAGTGTTCTGAACTCTAGACCCTTTTTGAGGTCTTCCAACTTCTCATTAGCCAAACTGGGCTCAGTGAAGCTCTGATGCCAGGTAGGAAGTGGCCAGAAGATGCCAGGGATTGACGTAGTAGCCAGGTAGGAGGGAGAGCCCCTCTGCCCTATGGGATGTGGGAGTGGAGACGTTCTTTTCAGGACAATATCAGAGGCTAGGTGGATTTCCAAATAGTTTTCAAAGAAAGAGGGACAGACAAATCAATTTCTTCTTATGCCTTTCTCTAGTGGGAAGAAGAAAACTTGACTTGTCAATTGTTAGTTAGATGACCATGTGAATTTATACTCTCAGCCGAAGCTGCACATTGTTTATTGATGGTCCCATGTCTTATGCTAAGCAGGTTATTAAAGGCTTCTGAAATACAAAAAAAAATTATCGGCTCTAAAATATAAAAATAAAAACTGCAAAGTCAAAAATTACATTTCAGTGAGTATCTCCAAGATGTACTGTCAAGTTAAGTTTATTAACTGTTAACTTTTGGCAGTCTTCGAAAACTTAAGTACATTTGAAAAATACTGAAGTTGGGATTCCCTGATTTGATACACTTCTCTAGTATGCAGCATGATTGATAAGCTATTGCAACCAATAATAAATTAGTGATACACGTGTGAATAATTCCAAAACTAAAATCATAAAACTCCTCTAAATATTGTATAGCAAAACATTTATAATAACTGTGGGACATGAGTACATTATAATATGTTTGGTATGATGTGGGATGGAAAGTCTGCATTAGAAAGATGGCTTAGAGTCTACATAGATTTTAAAATTACTGTAGTACCAAGTGATTTTTGTATCTTTTTCTAATTCAAAACTCTAAAAGCTTAAAATGTTCTTTTGTGTGTGTGCAGAAAAACTCCACAAGCCAGGAGTCTGACGATTGAGGGGTTGACTTGTATCTGTGAGTGAGTATATTAAGGAACATTTGAACATTCCCTGAGCTTTCAAGGACCCACGTTCAGTAACATTTGCAGCAACTAAAAATAGTTGGCTTTTCCTGAAATCTGAGAGGATGCAAATAATTAAATCCTTGAAATGAAGTAATAGTAAGGGAGTCATCCATTAACATAGACACCAGAGTCTTTTATTATAGGAATAAGCCTAACTTTTGGCAGTGACTTAGGTTGTTAAGCTCAACATTTGCCTAATTTATCGTCTTGTTTGTGATCGCATTAATTTGAAAGGGATCTGACATCTTGTCTAGGTTTTTGGAATATTTATGATGATCCATTTTTTATAACTTGAGAAGTTCCACTAATCATATTGCAGAATCTGTCTATTTGTGTCTGTTTTGTCTTGGCAGCAAGGAGGAGGTTCACCAGAGTTTGCTCAGCTGTTCTATTACCAATCCCATGTTTCTGAATCTTAATATTTAGTCCAGTTGTCAAAATTCAGCTCTGACTATAAGTCACTGCTGTCAAGACTCTTTTAAAAAGCGCCTGTGGATACTGTTATTTACCTTTCTTGTTCTTGACTATGCATATGCCTCTTAGGTCCTGGCTCAGGCTTGGTCAGGGAAACAGCAGCTTCTCTAGGTACTTCAGGCAGGAAGACGTTTAATATTGGAAATTAGAGGCTCACACAATTATTGAAGGCTGAGGGAGTAAAAGTCAGGAGGATGGATTTCAGGAAATTTACCATCTGCTGATGCCCATGTTCCTCAATGCAGGGCCGGGCGCGGTGGCTCAAGCCTGTAATCCCAGCACTTTGGGAGGCCGAGACGGGCGGATCACGAGGTCAGGAGATCGAGACCATCCTGGCTAACACGGTGAAACCCCGTCTCTACTAAAAATACAAAAAAAACTAGCCGGGCGAGGTGGCGGGCGCCTGTAGTCCCAGCTACTCGGGAGGCTGAGGCAGGAGAATGGCGTGAACCCGGGAGGCGGAGCTTGCAGTGAGCTGAGATCCGGCCACTGCACACCAGTCCCGCGACAGAGCAAGACTCCGCCTCAAAAAAAAAAAAAAAAAAAAAAAAAAAGAAAAATAATGCTCTCCTTGTCTAGTGCATTGCGAATCTCTTGGAGGTGCCTCTCATTGGTAGGTTCTAGCTAAAACCCTGCTGGCAATGGAATCTGGGAAGTGTAGTTTCCAGACTTTATGCCCAAGTGGTATAGGAAAGAGTTATAGAGGGGTGGGAATACTGCCTAGAATCAACAAATAATATCTGGTTCATAAGTATATCCATAATATTTTTGTCCAATCATTCAAAATAAACTGGTCAAAATTAGACCTGGAACATTCACATAAGGAAGAACAGAGTGTGGGCATGCTAAATCATTCAACCAACTTTTATTGAGACCTACTGGAAAACCAAATTGAGTTGTTGTCAAAACATGGAAAGTATAGAATGTACGAGTTTTAATAGTTCCCGTTTATGTAGATGGCTTTTGTACATGGACAGAGGTTTCATTTGTTTTGAAGAGAAGGAAGATGAAAAAAGTTGATATTCCATATAAAGCAGTAATAAAGACAAGCACATTGCTTCTAATCATTTGCCAACTGTATCTTTTCTCATTATTACTGGCTTATCTTTTAAAAAAACTTCTCAGTCCCACAGTGGAGGGTGGAAGGGATGTATTAGTTCTGTGCTGTATATTAAATGACATCAGAATATAAGAGAAGAAAGTTAGCATTGATGCAATTCATAAAATAGCCTTATAAAATGAACTTGGAGTTGGAGGTGTCTACCCTCTGAATCATTAGCTCATTAATACAGTTAGTTAACTAAATCTTGATCCTTTATGAAATGAAAATTCTAACATTTCAGAGAAATGTGTGACTACATGTTATCTGATCTCCTTGGAATTATAGTCCCTACATATATCCCATAACATATTTTTGGAATGAAATGACATTGGCGAAGGGGTCTCAGTCATGTGAATATCGAACTCGTTCATCTGTAAAGTGCTCTTTTACAGGAAAAATAATAGAGACTGAGTTTTCCGGGAAATTGCTTCAGTGTTCTCTATTTATATAGAGACTATCAGAATTTGGCTGTTGCATCGTGATGCCATTTTGAAGAATGGACTTTAAATTAAATAGCAAAAGTTACCGAATCTTAAGCTTGGAGGTGAGCCTAACCAGTCAACTGATGGTTGACTTCCTTCTACAATATTCCTAATAAGAAACTCTGGGCCTAGTTTGAGATCCTTAAGTAGTTCATTCTAACTTGGAATTTACAAACCTACTGTAGAAATTGTAGTGGTTTATAAACAGAACATCTTTATTGTATTTAGCTGAACTCTGCCTCTGTTTTTTGACCTATTTTTGCAAACACACTCTGAAGCCATAATGAACAAACTTAATTCCTCTTCCATATGTCAACCTTTCACATATTTAAAAATAGTTAGGGTGTTGTCCCTGATTCTTCCTGTATCCGCACCAAATAGTCTCTAGTTTCTTTTAATTTATTTAATTATTCCCTATAAATATCATGGTTTTATTACCTTTTGCTGTGTTAATAACACACATTACTTTTGCTTACATCCACATCTAGCCACGAGAGAGATTAGTAAATATCTTTATTCAGGGCTGGAATGTGTGTAGCTAAAATTACATTGCTTTTAATTATGGAAGAAGTCGAGAGCACACGTGTGAAGATAACTAACAGTCTTTTATGTGAACATTTCACCCACACTTACAGATTCTACTTTACTTCTGGTTATACTGCTTTCCCCCTTATACTCAATTTTATCCAATATTAGTTTAGATTTCCCAGCTTTCTTTTGAATGTTTTTTCTTCATATGTTTATCCAGTCTTTTATTTTAAGGCTTTCTCTATGCAAAATGATAATCTTTATCTTGTGTCTGTAAAATTTAATGAATTTATATTGATTAAGGTTACTTCTATATTTGGATTTTTTCTACTCTAATATTTTATATGTTCTGTTTATCCTTTTTCTGTTTCTTTTTCCTTCTTTTCCATTTCTTACTTCCTTTTGGATTGTTAGTTTCTCTTCCTTTTCATCATTCCCCATTTTTTTCTCTACTAGATTGGAAATAAAGTCTATTTTTAGTTTGTAATGATTATCCTAATAATCTTAAAGTGCTGTCGGTGTCCTCCAACCAAAGACCTGTAGGGATATATCTGTAGTCAAAGAAAGTTCGGTTTCTTGTGGCAAAGAAGGGGACAGCATACCCTGAGGAATGGTGAGGTGTCTCAGTATGAGAGTGTTAGGTGGGGCTTGTTACGGGATTTCGGTTTGTTTTAGGTAATTTTGGGGATAGACTTTGTCTGGATTGGATGCTCTCAGAAAGGAGGGCCAACTGGCTGATTGTGAAACAATGATGTTTTAACCAGAAGGCAGAAGGAAAGGAACTGAGCTAAAACTGTCATTGGTAAAGAAGCAGCAGCCATATATATTAGCCAGGATGGAGAATGTTTGGTCATGTTTGTGGTTTGGACAAGGTTCATGTGTTTCCTGTGTTCAGATATGGTTACAAAGTGGTCCTGCTTTTTTATTGCTCAATCATAATCACAGAGTGGCCTTGCCTAGTGTTGATGTTATGTGAGATTGTTTAGTTTTAACAAAAGAACACCATGGCCTTGCTGTGTTAGCCAGACCTCCTCCGAGCTAATAGCAGTCAGGGACTGCTTTTTTTCTTTCTCATTATTGTAATGATTATCAAAGTTTAAAATTGATTTATCATTTCCCCCATTTTCAGAAAAACAGGGACTTTAGAAAATATTAACTCCTGTCATGTCTCTTGTTCCTTAAATGATGTTTTTATTTAGGATTTCAGTTTTATCATGGTTGTTTTTAACTTCTCCTAATCAAGGTTACTATTATTATTATTGTTGTTTTACTTACTAAATATTTACATAGTATACCAGCATGTTTACCTTTTTATTTATTCTTCAGTCCTTTCTTACACTTCAGGCCATCGTTCTGGGACTATTTTACTTCTACTTTAATTTTATCATTGAGAAGTACCATTGTGGGATGTGGTACTGTAAGTGGTAACTCTGAGGATTTGTCTCTTTTCAAATTATTGGAATACCAATGGAGCTGGAGGCCATTATTCTTAGCAAACTAACGCAGAACAGAAAACCAAACACAGCATGTTCTCACTTATAAATGGGAGCTAAAAGATGATAACACATGGACACATAGAAGGAACAACACGCACTGGTGCTTATTGGAGTTTGGAAGGTGGGAGGAGGAGAGGATCAGGAAAAATAACTAATCGATACTAGGCTTAATACCTGTGTGATGAAATAATCTGTACAACAAGCCCCCATGACACAGGTTTACCTGCCTGTGTAACAAACCTGCACATCCTGCACATGTACCCCTGAGCTTAAAAGTTAAAAAAAAAATCAGTAAATTTAAAAAAATAAAATTATTGGAATATTCTTTTTTTTTTTTTTGAGACGTGGCCTGGCTCTTTGTCACCCAGGCTGGAGTACAATGGCACGATCTCGGCTCACTGCAACCTCAGCCTCCTGGGCTCAAATGATTCTCCTGTCTCAGCCTCCCAAATAGCTGGGATTACAGGCATGGGCCACCACGCCCAGCTAATTTTTGTAGTTTTTAGTAGAGATGGGGTTTCACCATGTTGGCCAGGCTGGTCTCGAACTCCTGACCTCGTGATCCACCCGCCTCAGCCTCCCAAAGTGCTGGGATTACAGGCGTGAGCCACTGCGCCCAGCCAAATTATTGGAATATTCTTATCCATTGTCTTTTCAAATATTGCCTCACTAAAATTTTAATTTCTCAAACTGTTAACAGACTGATTCATCCCTGCTGGTGATTTTTATAATCTCTTTTTCTTTTGTTATGCTTTAAGTCTTACAAATATATCAAGCAAATTTATATTCTTTATCTGATAATACCCAAATCTCCAATCTTTGTGGGCCTGATTTTGTACTTTGTTGTTTCTCTTAGTTCTTCCTCATAGTTTTCCTTTTTTGCTGATGTATTTACTGATTTCTTCTTTATTGTGAACTCATGTTTCTGGGAACTTTTGTGCCTATAACATAATCAGAATTTGTATTGCTTCTTCAGCAACCCAGGGACACTATCACTCAGCATCAAATAACCTCATTTTTCATCTTGGATTTTTGGGCCATATGGGTAGTGTGAATTTAGACCCCATGCCCACATGAGTACAGACAAGTGGTTAGGCATTGTAGAGTTTTGTCTGTCCCCCTGTTCTATGAAAAGTCGTGACCAAGACAGATAGAAATCTCTATCACTTTTCACTAGTTTACCCTTTGAAAGTGTGTCCCTTCAGGAACTGTATCTATATGTTGGTTCTTTGATCTGAATTTCCATGCTTCTTGGATCTCAGGGTTTATTTACTGTCCCCACAAATAATGCATTCAAAGTCAAGCATTAAATCACTATCCCAGAGAACTCACTATGATTTACTTAAGAGTCTGTTTTTGAAGTGAATGTGATTTTTTTTTTCTTTGTAATACAGATTTCATTCTACTACTGGATTTTTACTTTATTATATTTTCTTATATAACCTAGCTCTGTTTTAATTTCATTAAGCCATAGCTTCATGTATCTGAACCAATATTCCTTTGTCTGAGAGGCCTTTCCTGACTCCATAATAGAAAATAAGATGCCCCTTCTTTCTCTCTTACTTTTTACATGTGAATTTCCTTTATTGTATTTATGTAAACCGTTCCTATCCCATTTTCAGTTTTGGTTTGTTTGTTGTATTGCCTGCATTTCCCAGCCTACAAAGTAAGGTCTGTTAGTGCAGGGACCCTGTGTGCCTTGTTTACCCTTGTAGTCACAGTACCCACATTCATGGTGAGTTCACAGTAAGTGCTCAGATCCCCTGGGATCCCTCTACCCTTTGCGTGTGCCTATCTCTCAACTACTCTGTACTTTCCTTTCAATGCCTAAATAGTGTCTGTGCCTCTCTTCAGAGAATTACCCTTTGGCTTCTGGAACTGCTTGGCTTGCTCTAGCACACAGAGAGTTGGAACCACCTGGGAATTTACTTAGCCACTCTGGGTGGGCTTTTTAGTCAAAGACTGACTGGTGTGAGAATATTGGAGGTGCAATTTACACTTCAGGCTGAAGCTGGGAGCTTGCATCTCCCACTCCGTCACTGGTCTTTTCTTGGAGTGCTTCCTTTAAAAAAAAAAAAAAAAAAAACACTGGCATTGGAATCCTCATTTCAGATTTGGCCTCTTAGGTCTGCCAACCTAAGACTGCTCAATAAATATGTATTGAATGAATAACTAAATATATCTTTGCCATCAAACTTTTCTTGTCAGACTGTTGTGCTACCTCATATTTTATCTCATTTCAAAGACTATTTTTTCTTGGATTTTTATTAAAGTCACAATATATAATTCACTGTATCATATATTTTATATAACAAATATATTTTTTTCTGCTTATCAATGTTATGCTTCAGTATAGAATATTCTTAGGTTGTATGCTGCAAAGTTTTGTTAGCTTCTTTACTGTCATTGAATGAGAAACAGTTGATCTGGGAAATTAGTTGCCATTTAATGGAGTTGAACAATTATTGTTGGTTGCTCTCCATGTTTACTTGGTTACCATTCAAATCCTCCTTTCCAGACTAAACTGGCAGGCATTTGTATGCGTGAAGCTCTTACCTAAATTCCTCAGTGCTACCAGTCATTATTTGATGTTGGTACTAAAACCAGGAAGGACCTTTTGCCACCTGGGTAGTGTTGTATGTTGTGTTTGCGTGTAGGAGATGGAGGGCTAATTTATTTCTTGATGATTTGATGGAATATATGCGTCATCATTTACTTCACGTCATACTATTTCATCTCTGTGAAGAGGAAACAATTTTGATTCATTATCACAGTTTAGTGTTCAAGTTATTGTAAACACATCACCTTGCCCTTGGTTGCTCTCTATTCCAAACATTCATCCTCAGTGTTTGCAGAATTTTGTTCTTTAAATAAAATCCTATTACTTCATCCCTTTATTTCCCTTGTTAGATCCAGAGTTATTTAGAGGAGAAAGTCCGTATTTCTTGTCTTAGTTTCCAAGGTTCTTTTCAAATCCCTTCCCATTCCCTTTTTCCAGACTTAGTTTCTTCCCCTTAACATTAATTCTAATTTCTATTTGGATTCATTTTCACCTTTCTCTGATTATGTTTTGCTCTTTCACCTCCATTACTTTATCCGTGCTCTTCCTGGGTCTGAAAATGGATTCCCCAGCTTTGTTACTGAAAATAATCATCACCATAGTCCATGCTTCAGTTTAAATACCTCTTCAATTACATTTTACCCAGCCTGCACTTTCTACCTGCATCACACATAGTTAGTTCATTCCCTTCAGCTAAACCCTGCTGTACTGTGTTTATATCACTTGTTGATGCTGGGCTTTTTGCTCAGATTCCACTTTAGGGTCTTTTCCCCCAGTTGCTGAAAATGCATTTCCCTTGTTTGTGAAGAGCTGCCTTACCCAAAGTCATACCTCCTTCTCAGGCGTGGACTGCATTCCAGTCACTTGTTGGTATAGGTGATGTGATGACCCGACCTCTTGTACCAGTGTAGGACAATTCTGAAAGGCAATCTTGGCTTCAGAGCTCCCCATGAGATTTGTTGAGGACATCGTTGAGACTATATGGCAAACCAGGCTTTCCCTGTGCCAAGCCTCTCTTCCTTCTCTTCCTCCATGGATGTTGATCCACAGAGCACCCCCTAATAAATTTCCTGCATAATCAAGCTTCTGAGAATCTGCATTCCATGGAAACTGATCTACAACACCACGATTATGGCTTACTAAATTTAATTTTCATTCCCTCCCATTGCCTTTCCCACCACTCAACTGTGAACTTCTTTAGGATGGTACCATGATGTTAATTTTTGTTTTCTAAACACTTAGCACAGACCCCAACATAGTAGATGATCCATAAATGTTTCTCAAATAAATGGATGGATATTCTTTTATTCCAACCAGTTTGATAAGAAAATAAATCTTGTCTATTTTATTCCTTATCCTGTTGGCTTATATGCTATCATAGCTTGCAAAATTTTCTTACACCAAATATTAGTTTATTACAGTGTCTACAATATATCACACTGATTCTTTCCCCTTAAATATAATAAACTGAATAAATTGAATTTCTTCATCCAGGATTAGCATAAATGGTCCACATAAGACTAAAATTTCAAAATCCATATGTACAAAGAAGTCAGTTTTTTTCCTCTAGAATAAATCTGCAAGTGATTAAGTGATTTCTTTCTGAAATTAGGCTTATTTTTGGAAGAAGAAAGGCTATTTTTTTTGTATAAACTAATAATGTGGATGACTTGAATCTTAGCAAGGCTTACTCTTTCTGTAAGTTACAAATTTCCATTAGAATTTTCTTAGGGACTACATGAAGATTTATTCTACACTTGAAAGGACGTCTATTTTTAGATATACTCAGTATACATGAGACTGTATATTCTCTATAATGATAGAGATACATTTTAGAGAGGGAGTGTCATAGAGAGTATGTTGAATTAGGACTCAGATAAGCCCAATTTATTCAGCTCCTGATAATTTCTTGGAACTTTACATTATTATTGTTATTTTCACTCTGTCTTTTAACATTCATAATGAAAGCATTACCAATATTAGTTAATATAATAGTGAGAAAAACCTATAAGTATGCTATTCTTGTCTTCATCATACAAAATCATGGAGGCATTGGAAGTACTGGAAGTCCAAGCAACTTACTTAAAGATCACAAAAGCAGAGGAGCTGGCATTTAAGACTGAGTCAAAGTTATACTTAGCATTAAATTTCCTTTAGGGAAAAAATATGAAATGGGTGATATTTGTCTCTGAATCCCACCCTTGTTTCCTGTCACCAATCCTGCTAATAACCTTAAAGGTTATCAAATCCCTGATAAGTGCTTAAAGTATGGCCCCAGGCAGGAATGTAAGCATTTTTTTTAATGAGTAATTTTAAAAGACCATCCTTTAGGTTTTGGCTCTTCTCCAGGTTGTCTTCCATACTACATAGCTGGACAGCTGGAATGTAATGCTTAAGATAATACTCAGACTGTCTTCTTTCTTTACTCCTCCTCTATCCTTTTCCCTTTCTTGCTACAAGAAGCGGTGAACAAAAGGAGTCTTACTATAGCACCCGATGTCCACAGGTAGCTTCCTAATCCTTGGATCACGTCTGTATGGGCAGCATAGTTTTAAACCTAAGAATTTCAGTGATGACTTCTGATTCCTACTCCTCCAGGACTTCTACTGGTTTTATAACACCTAAGTTCCTGATTTAAATCTTCCTTTTTCTTCAAATAACTAGAATGATTTGTGTTCCCTGCTAGGTATTCTGACTTATACAAACACAAATTATAAATACTTCACAGTAGCAGTTGTTTTGTCTTTGTTGCCTTTAAAGTTTAGAGGGCAAATCTTACACCAATGGATTATTTACACTGAATAACTACAACAGCCTTGTTATAAATTGTCAACATTACTAAAGATGGTATTAAATACAGACTTTCTGTAAATCATGAGCTAAAATGTGCTTTTGCCATCTAGCTTTCAGTGCTACAGCCTATTCTAAGAAGAGTTTTCTCTGATTTTTTTTATATCTTCATTTCCTCTTTTGACATCACTTTTTGCCAACATTAAACTAAAGTGAGTGGGGAAGCAGGTTAAGGGTCAAAGAACAGAGGT
Organism: Piliocolobus tephrosceles; assembly: GCF_002776525.5. Lineage (NCBI taxonomy): Eukaryota > Metazoa > Chordata > Mammalia > Primates > Cercopithecidae > Piliocolobus > Piliocolobus tephrosceles. The sequence goes on from NC_045456.1 coordinate 562,257, forward strand.
CAGAAGACTGGCTTGACGTCTATAGCTCAGCTCTTAACCACTTGTGTGAGTGACCTCAGGCCAGTTCATTCCTTATCCTGAGGCTGTTTTTGTATCTGAAAAAATGAGGACACTGATAATCTCTGAACATGTAGCACAGAATCATACATAAAACTAACAGTGTGGTCACTGTTGGGCTGGCATATGCATCCTGGCCACCTAGAGTCCTTTGAGCATTTGCGCTGATTGATTGTCAGTCTATTTTACGTAGCCACAGATACGTGGGTAAAACATTATTTCCATCTGACCTCATAAGGCACTATATTTGGGTCCCACTCCTCTATGATTTGCTTATAAATCAGATCAAAGAGTGCTTCACAACTTCTACTAGTTCAACCAGTAAAACCACATTTTTTTCCAGTATTTTTTTTACTTACTTATTTATTTTTATTATACTTTAAGTTCTAGGGTACATGTGCACGACGTTCAGGTTTGTTACGTATGTATACATGTGCCATGTTGGTGTGTTGCACCCATTAACCCATCATTTACATTAGGTATATAAGTTTTCCTATTATTCAAATGCCAGTTATAGTTTTAAATATCAGCATTATTCAGAAGCTCTACTGTGTTTACAAAAAGGAAACATCAGATAATTAAACTTAATTATTGAAAAGATCATGTCTTTTGTGAACATTGTCTGGATAGGTATGTTTTAACTTGCCATAAAACAAGAATCATCAGTATGCAGTGAGGAGGTATTGAAGAAAATTGCCTTAGAACCAGAATTGTCCCTCTGGAGTCAGCGCTTGAATGGGCTGAATAACGTATTGGTTAAGAACATGGACTCTAAAATCAAGTTGCCTGGGTTGAAACTTCACTACCACAATTTATTGACTGTTTGACCTTCGGCCAGTAGCATCACTTCTTTTTAATTCAGTTTATTCACATGTAAAATGAGAATAAACATGGTACCCATTTCATAGGGTAGCTTTGAGGATTCATCATATGAGAAATTTTCAAAAATTTATAAAGTGCTTGGCACACAGTAAGCATGGATATGTTAATTACAGTACTGTTTTGTTAAGAAGCATTTGCCTTCTATCTTTCTGTGCCACAGATTCTCCAGTGGCTTAGAGTGAGTCCTCTATACTTTATTCACACTTTCCTTGACCTTGCTAACATTTTCTCAGGTAGAAATCTTTCTCTGCTTAGTGAATTCTATGCATTTGTTCTCTGCATATATAATATATTTTTTTCTTTGCTGATCGCTAGGTCAGTTGTGTAAATTACCTATAAAATATCTGCTAATTTAAGTTAATATTTCTAGTATTGCTTAGTTTGATGAATAATGAAATATTTTAATATTTTATAAATATATACCTTACTTATAAAATAATTCCATGGGTCAATTTCCTTTTTATTGTAGGTTCCAGTTCAGTTGAAGAAATTGATCTTCCTGTAAATCTGTAGACTTCTTCCCCTTGACCTTGTAATAAGGGCAGTCTAGACAGAAAACATTAAGCAATTTCCCCAAATTCCTGGTAGGAGGGCAATAGAGAATGCTTTTAAACAGTCCTCAGCAACCTGGGGGTGGGGTATGAGGATGGAGATATGGACTGAAATGACTAGCAAGCAACTGATCCTAGTAATTTTCAACACCTTGATGACGCTTTTGGAATCTAATAATCCCCTGGATTTGCCTCTGAGACACTAAGGGCTTACCTAACTATCTTTTGGGTCTCAGGTTTCTAGCGCATGAGAGGGGCAAAGCCCTCTATCCTGACTTACTGATTGGTGCCTGATTTTCTGCCTTTAAATAACTAGCTTTATTTCCCAGAACTGAGTCCTTGGTTCCACATTTTCCTGCCTTATCTTGGATAAACTTATCTAGATACAACTTTACTTCTCAAAATATGCTACTGTCATATCCAAGTTTATGTCATTAGTCAATTCTCACAGATTATGCCACTTGTTATATTTCAGCATCTGTCTGAAATTGCACTAGATTCTGAACCTACTGAGTAGTATTGAATGTTCGGTTTTACATTTTGTTTTAGAATTACGTTTCATTAAGACCGTTTATATTTTGGTTCAGAATATAGTTATCCATTACTTTCTGGGCTACTGTTTTCGTCAAGGACTACCCTGCATGCCAACTAATTTACTCCCTCTAGTTCGGTACTTTATCCCTCCCATCATACTATGTGTCTGCTGAAGTATCCTAAAGTCCTCCTGTAAAAGTTTCACAGACACTATCTTCTTAGTATCTCCATATAGCTCTTGGATTTCTTTGTGGAAATGTGTGAATTGGACAAAACATTCAGGGGTTTGGGTTTTCTAAAGCTTAGCTCAATGGCCTCCAGAGAACTGGATCTGAATGTTTGTACAATTTCTGTTTATTCACTCTTTTAAAGTCAGACTTTCCTATTGGAATGGGTGGGATGAAAATAGAAATGAATTCTTTTAATATTTTTATATTCCATCTTGTTTCTAAAGGATCACTTTAGAATTTAATTGTTATAGTAACCTGGAAATTTCAATCATTTCTGTCTGTTAAGCTGTATTGTTATGGAGTATTTGATATTTTTGAAGTACTTTATAATAATTTCTTTGAATAGTTATTCCTCACAATGGACCTATGATATAGAGCATTACTATCATATCATCTTTCCTCTGTTTTCTTTTAGAAGAAGTGAACAACAGGCCATTTATAACTTGTCAAATATTACCAAGTGAGTCAGTGGCAAAATGGGATTTGAAATCCCTGTGCCTAAGTCCCTGATCACCATATCCCTATTTATTGTTTAGTCTGTCATTTCTTACTTCAATAAAATCCAATTAAATTATTCAGTGTTACATCTCCCTTCTCCCACACTATTTCTTTTGTGTTTACTTAATCATAACCACCAGATGAAGACTTGTCTAAGAGTAGATGGATGGATTAAATTATTTCTTTACACCTTTCTAACATTTTTTACCCTTTGATTTTACCTAGTAAAAGTAGATTTCAGAATATCTAATCTTTGATGGTTAAGTTAAATGATCAACTTAAGTTAATCAAGTTAAATGATTAAGTCAACTCATTACAGTTATATACATTTAATTTTGTAAATATCAAGAAATATATATGATGGTGTAATTTGTCTGTAAATTTATTGAAGCATTGGGTCATGGCTTCTAATCAGGAAGGGAGCATGATACAAGTAGTAAAGGACCTTTACATTAAACTTCCACCTCTTTTCCACACCAGATATGTGACCTTGGACAGCAATTTATCCTCTTCACCCTGATGTTCCTCTTCTATAACATGGCAATCATATTTACCTCGTAGAATTCTATGAAGTTAAACTGCTTGTCATTTTAATGTACCAGTTAGAATGAAGCTAGTTAAATAGAAACCACACTAGGTATTTAGCAGAAAAAAAAAATAATATAGAGAATTGGATATAAAAATATTGGAGGGCTAAAAGAGGAAAAAAGAAAGTAACCCAAAGATAACTGCAGGAAGTATCTACCATCTCTAAGTCTGGGAATATAAAAAGGAACAGATTGAAGTAACCAGAGAGTAGGAGCTTGGAAGAGGGGCCTGGCTGAATTGGTACTCAGACTGAAGTCACCACCCAACTGCTTCTGGTAACTTAGGATCTCAGAAGAGAGACGTGAGATAGCTGGAACTCAGACCTCTGAAGAGATTAAAAAACAAACAAACAAACAAAAAACAAAACAAACACCAGAATACTTCTGGTACCTTTGAGTAGGCCCAGTGAGGCTGGTTCTGGGAATTTCAAGAAGAAATTAAACTGAAAGGAACTGGGGCATGAAACAAAAACAGCTCTGTCTCTTCCCCCTTGCTTTCCAATCTCTCTCTAGTGTCTTCTATTGGTTGAAGCTAATGGGAAGACAACTGGCAAAGGAGTCTAGAAAATAGTTTTCAGAGTTACAGCCTTAGCATTGTAGAATACACAAGGGTATATTTGAAGCTGAGAGACAAAAGACTAAATAATTGGTACAAATAAGTATAACTGAAAAATAAAGCCACAAAAATTCCGTTTGGTTTTAGATAGCATTTTTGAAGTCCAGCCAAATTCATCAGTATATTATGATTAAGTTGTATTCCTTTTATGAATTGTGGCTTTAAATAATGACAAGAAATGGATTGTTACATAATTCATACACAGACCCCCAGAAAACCACATCCATTTCCAGTGACCACTTTTCTCTTCTCCTTCCTGAAGTATGCTCAAGTATTACTCTGCACCTGAATGAGCAGATTGTTTTTTCTTTGTGAAGCATGTGTTTCATAAAGCACAGTAAAAAGTAGAACAGCTGCAAATGGGTGTCTTGAAACTCCCAGAGAGATTGTCAAACAAGCAAGCCTCCATATGAGTAGAAAAGTTCTTAGATTGCTAGGACTCTCATTTATTTACTGAATCAGAATGATGTTGAGGCATTTTTTTTTTTTTTTTTTTTTTTTAGATGGAGTCTCACTCTGTCGCCCAGATGCTGAAACATTTAAATACTTTCTTTGAGAAGTGTGTGATAGGATCTTATGCTCTTTACCTGATATCTACTCCATGGATTAATCTAGTGTTTCTTTGGGCAGCTAGACTGGATGAAATATAAAATTATGTCTAGTATGTGAACAAGACCAGTAATACTTTCAATAATGTGCTCATTTCAGAGAATGCATATTTAGATGTCAATAAAAGCTAAACTTCAATTTTTTATCTGTTTTTCTAAGTTAACAAAACAAAGATTGAAGCAAAATAAGGAAGTTTTAGAAAAAGGAATCTGACCTGAGGTGGGTCTAATACGATTGGCAATATAATTTAGTTGATATTTTAGCAACTGCGCATATATTTGGAGAAGTTCATGAGGTTGTTCTTGTTGTTTCTGTAAGGGAAAGCCAGGATTCTTTATCGTTTTGTTTTGGTGGAGAAGAGGATACTAAAGGAACTGGATAATTGTACACTTAAGTGGATTTGTAGGTGTCTGAATGGCGATATCCAAAATGCATTGGATAATGGACCATACAAATATTTGTGTAGTGGGAGCAGATGTATACATCACATAGTATTACTACCTTCCATTCTAGCCCATTAAATATGAAAATATTCAGAGGCAGGCATAGGAGATACGATGCTCAATTTTCAGATGTTAAAAACCTGGACCGAATTGCTAACACTAGGTATCAAATGACTACAAGGACTACAAGAACAAAATGATCCAATGATGGATGTGTCTGCTAATAAAGTCAATTCTTCTTAGACTGCATTGTACTGGTGTCCAAATCAAGGGAGTAAAAAGTTTCACAGCTCTTCACGTGTGAGGTAAGTGGTGAGAAATAATCTTTCTGGTAACATCCTTACTCTAATCAATCCATTTATAATTGATTTTTGCTGTACCTCCCAAAGATGTCATTCCGAGGTGTCTTGACAGTCATAGGTAATTATCTAACTGTTGGTCAGTGAATGTTTCTGATTCCCTACATCTCCAGTAGAAGAAGAGGCTTGAGAGGGTAAGGCTTCTGAGGGAGCATGTTATTCGATGACATTTACTGCTACAAAAAGTGCTGAGGTCCAGTGACTAAGGAACATATTTGTTGGTTTTGTTTTACCTTTCCTCCACCAACAGTCTTGTTCCTGGGTTTCAGGGAAAACTAGAGTGTGTAAGAAGGCTGCCAGACATGAGTGCCACACCCCATTATGACATCCCCAAGCATGTTTTTAAATGCCTGATGCCTCATATTTATGAGAATGTATGCAGTGGAGTCACACCTGGTTTTCTTCCTCTCCATCAAAAATGGCAGCAGCAATAATGGTCACTTTTTGAGTGTTGATTATATACTGAAAACTATACTAAGTACCTGCATTATCTCATTCAATTACCATAATAATTCCTTATGAAGATGAGTAAACCAAGGCTCAGAGACATGAGCAATTTCTCTAAGCTCACCTAGCTAGTCAGTGGTGAAGCCGGAGCTGAAATCCAGGCTATCTCACTATGCAGAAGCATCTCTGCCTATAGTTTGAAAAGAGCCATGCACCGGATTTAGGAAGACTTAGGTCTTAGGACAGGTCTGCCTAACCTAATATTGTGATGAAACACTTCACTTGCCTAGGCCTTCACTTTCTCATTTGTAAATTGAGTTGGCTGTGTGGAATGGTCATTATGGTATCTTGCAGGTCTAATCCTCTAAATCTAAAGTTCATTGAGAATTTGGATTTCTTTTATTCTTAAGTCAGTGTAAGTAAAAGATTAACTAGAACCTGTCTCTTTGAGAATAATTACTTCTGGGGGAGAATTTGAGTACGATTTCCCCAGTTTTCAGGGCAAGAGGTAATAAGAACAGATGAAATCAACTCTCTTATATGATTTTGGAGAAAGACATCAAACATTAAATGTAAAAATTAGAGTTATTTCTCCTTTGGGTGGGTCCTCAAAATTATTTTAAGAGGTTTGGTCTTTTAATCTTATAGATATGTCAGAGGATATCAAATAGGATTGTGTTTATTTCTCAGAATTTTGGCTAGAGCTAAAAAACTGAAAAAAAAAAGATAAATGCTACACATTCTATAGAGAGCTGCTATCTACAAAGTCATAAAACTTATATATGGTGTTAAAAGTCAGTTACTGGAAGGAAGTTCAAGGGGAGCTTTAGTGGAGCTGCTAGTGTTTTGGGTGCTGGTTATATGAATATGTTAACTCTGCACAAATTCAGTGAGCTATACATTTGTGAGTTGAACATTTTCTGTGTTTAAGTTGTATATCAATAGTTTTCTTTTTCTTTTTCTTTTTTTTTTTTGGATACGGGGTCTTGCTCTGTCGCCCAAGCTGGAGTGCAGTGGCGGGATCTTGGCTCACTGCAAGCCCCGCCTCTCGGGTTCACGCCATTCTCCTGCCTCAGCCTCCCAAGTAGCTGGGACTACAGGTGCCCACCACCACGCCCAGCTATTTTTTTTTTTTGTATTTTTTAGTGGAGACGGGGTTTCACCATGTTAGCCAGGATGGTCTCGATCTCCTGACCTCGTGATCTGCCCACCTTGGCCTCCCAAAGTGCTGGGATTATAGGCGTGAGCCACCATGCCTGGGGGTATGTCAATAAATTTTTACCAAAAAACATATCAGAAAGGTTCAGCTACCAACAACTCCAATCAATCACCTCCAGGATATATAAGAGAAGATTAAGTATTTGAAAATATTACTGAATAAATCAATAGGGTAGAGAGTTGTCAACCAAATAGAAAGTATACCTTTCATCACCCTCCCTTCCTCCCCTCCAGTATATTAGAAACTTCCATCCTCTTTATCCTATATATATATTTATTGCACTAATCAAGAGACTGAAAAATTGTGCCAAGATCATTTCAGTATAAAGTTTTTGCCAGAAAAACCCAATTAGAAAAGTGAAATGGCAAAACTAATTCACACTAATATATTCTAGACTCTGGAAAGCCTCTCCCTAGAGAATCTGCATTCTGAAATAAGACCATTGGGAACAGCAGTGCAGAAAAACAGAAAGGAATCTTAAGGGATGGAATATGAGGGATCAGGAAGGGAGATATTTGAGGTTCAGGGTCTTTTTCAGATAAACATTTATTCTGCTTTGCCACAGATCAACCTTTTCTATGCTTGTTAGATTTTTTAATATAGGCCGGAAACCCAAATTCTTGTAAATACTAATGTATAAATTAATATGTGTGTATAAATAGTCAAATAAATAAAATACAATAATTTATGACCATTGTCAAAACTATGTTCAAGAGGATGTACAGTAACTCATTTATTCTTTCAAAAATTTTCCTACTGAGGACTTATAATGTCCCAGTCAGTAGGGGCAATGCCATGAACAAAATGAGGGATATATTCTCTTCCTTCATGAAATCTTAGATTTGGCAAGGGAGGAAGACGTTTAAATATTGATGCTCAACTATTTCATTATAAGCTTGATCTACAGTGCTGTAAAGCAAAACACAGCTACTCAATTTTCTTGAAATAGTGTTTTAAAAGGTACCAAAAGTATATTTACTTGGGGCATTGGGTAGTATAACCTTAGCGTCAGATTTTTAAAATAAAATTACAAAGAAAAATGCCACACAACTAAGCTTTTCTTACTGTTATACTCAATGTTCTTTATTACTTTTTGTGTGTGTCAGAGAGGTGTGTTAATCCTATCTAATACCACAGCATATCTATTACTATGTGTCTGATGCTTTGAAGAAAATTTCTTCTTTTGAAAACACATTTCTGTTTATCTTTACAGTCTTTTTAAAATTGTGTTGCCATTAGCTGCAGGATATTTGTTTTGATCCTTTCTCCTTACTTGACAGGGAGGTTGTGATTCAGTAAGGAACAATGGTTTTGTGAATTACTTGACTTAATTTTTAAATGAGTCAGTGGTAAAGTGAGTTTTGAATAATGACCTTCTTTCTTGGCTTCATGTTTATTTTTTATTTAAATGTAATGCATGATTTTAAAATGCTTAGACACAAATGAAGAAGTTTTATATTGCTCTGCTTTCAATGTCGGGGAAGACAAAATCCTAAAAGAAATATATTTTAATCATTGTATTTTCCAGATAGTCCAAAAACCCTTTGCATAGGACATTTATCTGAAACAATTATAAACTTCTCAGCAATAGAGTTAAGGGATTAATAAGTGATGAAGATGGCCCCAGTACCCAAATGGCAAACCCAAAATTATATTGTCTCTAGATTATTTATTCTGAGTTTATTCAGTGAAAACATAAGATTGTTGATGAAAATTTACATTCACTGTACATGGTTTTTTTTTTTTTTTGTCTAAATGTCATGATTCTTACTTTAAAAACAATGTGTAGAACAAAACTGGAAGAATCACATTACCTGACTTCAAATTATATTATATAGCTATAGTAACCAAAACAGCATGGTACTGCATAAAAACAGACATATAGACCCGTGGTACAAAATAGAGAACCCAGAAACAAATCCACACACCTACACTGAACTCATTTTCAACAAGAACTTACATTGGGGAAAGGACAGTCTCTTCAATAAATGGTGGTGCAAAAACTGGAATATCCATATGCAGAAGAATGAAACTAGACCCCTACCTCTCACCATATACAAAAATTAAACCAAAATGGATTAAAGACTTAAATATAAGACCTCCAACTGTGAGGCTACTGAAAGAAAACATTGGGGAACTCTCCAGGGCATTGGACTGGGCAAAGACTTCTTAAGTAATATTCTTTAGGCACAGGCAACCAAAGCAAAAATGGACAAATAGGATCACATCAAGTTAAAGAACTTCCACACAGCAAAGGAAACAAGCAACAAAGTGAAGAAACAACTCAAAGAATGGTAGAAAATATTTGTGAACTACCCATCTCACAAGGGATTAATAACCAGACTATATAAGGAGCCCAAACAACTCTGTAGGAAACAATCTAATAGTCCAATAAAAACATGGGTAAAATATTTGAGTAGACATTTCTCAAAAGAAGACATGTAAATGGCAAACAGGCCATTTGTTTTGAACATCACTGGTCATCAGAGCAATGCAAGTCAAAACTACCATGTGATATCACCTCACCACAGTTAAAATGGCTTTTATCCAAAAGACAGGCAATAACAAATGCTGGTGAGGGTGTGGAGAAAAGGGAGCTGTCATACAATGTTGGTGGGAATGTAAATTAGTACATCCACTATGGAGAACAGTTTCCAGGTTCCTCAAAAACTAAAACTAGAGCTACAGTCCCCCAACCCTGCTCCTAGGTATATACCCAAAAGAAAGGAAATCAGTGCATCGAAGAGATATCTGCATTACCATGTTTGTTGCAGCACTAGTCATAACAGCCAAGATTTGGAGGCAACCTAAGTGTCCATCAACAGATGAATGGATAAAGAAAATGTGGTACATATACACAATGGGGTAATATTCAGCCATAAAAAAGAATGCAACCCTGTTGTTTACAACAACATGGATAGAACTGGTGGTCATTATGTTAAGTGAAATAAGCCAGGCACAGAAAGACAAAACGTTACATGTTCTCACTTATTTGTGAGAGCTAAAAATTAAAACAATTGAATTCATGGAGATAGAGAGTAAAAGGATGGTTACCTGAGGCTGAGAAGGGTCTCAGATGAGAGGGGAATTGTTAATGGGTACAGAAAAATAAATAATAAATAAGACCTAGTATTTGCTAACACAACAGGGTGACTAAAGTAAAAAATAATGTAAAGGTTCATTTTAAAGCAACTGAAAAAGTGTAATTTCAGTGTTAGAGACAAAAAGATAAAGGCTTGAGGTAATTTACCCCACTTACCCTGATGTGATTATTATGCATTGCAGGCCTATATCAAAATGTCTCATGTAACCCATAAACATATACACCTACTATGTACCCACAAAAATTCAAAATTAAAATAAAACGACATGTGAATTTCAAGCAATACGATATCGTCCAACAATCACAAACAATTTTACAAGGAGGTATTTTATTAGCCATTCATTCTCATTTTATTCTACTTATGTATCAGATCCTTTTCTATGCAGCATTTGACATCTTTGCAATTCACAGGATATTCTATATGGTTAAATTTGTCCCATTTTAAATAATACATAATGATCTATTATTCTCAGTGACCCTTTTCATCTTTTTCTTCATTCATCAACATGACAAAATTCTTTTGGCAAATTGGTATTTATTTCTGTTATTTTAGGTCATGAGATTTCTTTGCAATGTAAAGTAAGCAAACACAAAATATTTCCTTATATTCAGCTGGTTTCCAGATTCTTCTCCTAACACAGTCAGAATTGAGATTCCCTAAATCTACAGGTTTGTGGCTGTAGGTGAACTAAGTAACCAATTGATTGTCTGTGGCTTCTATCAGTGATAATGTAGCATCTTAAGCCACAGGTCATCCCGTTCATCTCACAGCCTCATTTTCTTGCCATGATATTTTTGGGAAGTCCTCAGGACTTAAGTGGCAACTCAGGAACTATATATTTGGGAGTATGTCTTTGGCTCCCCTCATCTTTCCATGACTGCCTTCTTTCCTAATATTAGAGGTTGTCTGTAGAGTTACTTGAAGGCGGCATCTCATCACTGTCATTGTTTTCAGTGCTTTCTACAAGAATTCTAATATCTGGGCCAAGAGCGTTTTCACTCAGGATTCACCACAGGGAACCCTTAAGTTGTGAGGAAGGTTTCATGCTCCTGAGAGTCCTCTAGAAACTGAGATGAGGAGAGTGGGGATTACCCATTCTGTTTCACATTTGTTACCTGGGCACCAAAGCAGTGTTTTTTAATGGCACCAATATCACTCAAAATCCCTCAAAAAAACACATTAAACCCCTTCCTGAATCTCTGTCTCACTGCCATAGTATCTGATATTTCACTATGAGTCTTGGTTTGAAAATTAATATTTTGGATAAACTACTATCTGGTCTTCTTCATCTCAGTTCTTTTGCCAACCCCTGGGATGAACACTTTGTCACACAACACACTCCAGAACTTAAGTTAAAATGTACCATACAGGCTGGGCGCAGTGGCCCTCACCTGTAATCCCAACACTTTGGGAGGCCAAGGTGGGCAGATCACTTGAGGTCAGAAGTTCAAGGCCAGCCTGGGAAACATGGTGAAACCTTGTCTCTACTAAAAATACAAAAATTAGCCAGGTGTGGTGGCAGGTGCCTGTAGTCCTAGCTACTCGGAAGGCTGAGGCAGGAGAATTGCTTGAACCCGGGAGGTGGAGGTTGCAGTGAGCCAAGATCAGTCTGCACTCTACTGTACTCCAGTCTGGATGACAGAGCGAGACTCCATCTCAAAAAAAAAAAAAAAAGTGTCATACAAATAAACTCAATTAATTCATTTTTGGTAGCTCCACCAATTGCTTTACAAGACATATTTCAAACTTATTGATAATAGTAAAATGTTTTTCTTTACTGCGATACCCTCCTCTCAAGCTCAATTCATGCTTAAAAGCACTTTGTGAATTTCCTCAAAGCCAATTCTGTCAGTCTAGAGCTCTACTATATCGGTATATGGCCTTCATTTATAACATTATTAAAACTTTTTATGTACAACACGGCCAAGGTGATAATAAAAGAGCTAAAAATATAGTAAGCCCAGAGACCAGAAAGGCTTGTACGTTCTTGGAAGACTCAGTGAACCCTGGTCCATACCAGAATCATGGGAGTAGGTAAGGATTTTTCAAAGGAGTCAATTCTTATGAAAGCTCATAGAGGGTAAACTTTATATTAAAACATTTTCTCCAATCCCCTCCAAATTCAACACTCTCAAATTCATGCCCTCCCTCACAACACCCTAGCTTTTATCATGCTTTTGTTCCAGATGCATATAAAGAAAAAAGGAAGAATGGACCTGTAAATATGACCCTCTTCCACGAAACAGGTGGTACAGGTGTCGTCTTAAAAGCACAGTATCAACAGACAACATGAACACTAGAGTTAAGAGAAAGGTAAAGAATTCCAGCTAAGGTATAAAATCTTAATGACAAGGAGATAACTGAGCATTCCAAGAGAAAAGGGAATGTAGGATGTAGGAGTATGATTGCGTGGTATTTGGCTTTTATAATACTACTTGATAGGAACGAAAAGGCTAGAAGTAATAGACTAAAGTGGATTTGAAACAATTACTGGCCACAGCTGAATGACTATTACAGTATATATTATTTCCGAATGAGTAATATCCTCTATAAACATACACAAAGAGACAGATATTAATGTAGAAATTTAGGAAGAGAGAGTAGGAACCATAGTATAGCAATCATTCTCAAGACACAAAGGTTTAAAGCAACGGTTCTCAAAGTATGGTTCTGGACCCAGCAGCATCAGCATCATTTTTGAATTTGTTAGCTACAAAAATTATCAGACTCTTCCCAAGATCTACTGAATTAGAATCCCCGGGGTAAGGCCCAGCAATCCATGTTTCATCTGCATTCATCACCCTTTATGTAATTCTGATGCACATTCAAGTTTGAGAACCACTTATTTAGGGACAACTTATAAATTAATTTGTACATATGAACAAGCATTGGTTAATTGTCTAGGTTCAAGATTCCATGGGGCCAAAAGTGTTATACACCAAAATCCATGCCCTCCAGGGTCATAACACTTGGTTAAGACACAAAGCACAATGTACAGATATTTTCGACATTCAAGGCAGCAATAAAAAAAATGGCATAAATAAGTCAGGTTAAGATTAACTGCCAATTTAATAGAATTGAATATTCCCAGTGCAGGTCCTATGAAAGAAAAGATTACTTACCAGTGGTGGGATAAAGATAGCTAGAGGGAAGTAATAGTTAGGATTGTTAGGAGAGTATCAAATGGAAGTTGGAAAGTCAGATGGAAAGAGAGAGGGGCGTTCATGAAAAGCTCAGGGCAAGATGACTTTAAGGGTGAATTCTACCAAACAGTCAAGGAGGAAATAATACTAATTCTTCTTAAACTCTTCCGAAAATTAGAAGAGGGAACAATTCCAAATTCATTTTGTGAGACCAGCATTACTCTGCTAACAAAACCAAAGACACCACAGAAAAGAAAATCATAGGCCAACAGTCCTAATGAATGAACATAGATGCAAAATCTTCAATAAAATACTAGAAAATGAATTCAACAACACATTGAAAGAAATATACACCACGACCACGTGAGATTTACCCCTGGGATGCAAGGATGGTTCAATGTATGCGAATTAATCAATGTGATAAACCACATTAACAGAACAAAAAGCAAGAAAAAAAATACCCTCAAGAGATGCAGAAAAACCATTTGACGAAATTCAACATTCTTTCATGATAAAAACCCTAAACAAAATAAGTACACAAGGAATTTATGTCAGTACAATAAAGACCATTTATGAAAAGCCCTCAGCTAACATCATAATCCATGAGGAAAAACTAAAAGTTTTTCCTCTAAAATTCAGTATAAGGTAAGTATACCCACTCTCACCACTTCTATTTGACATAGTACTAGAAGTTGTAGCCAGATAAACAAGAAAAAGAAAGAAAAGACATCCAAATCAGAAAGGCAGAAGTAAAATTGTGTCTGTTTTCAGACAACATGATCTTATATGTAGAAAACTCTAAAAACACCATAAAAATCTGTTAGAACTAATAAATGAATTCAGTAAAGTCATCGGTTACAAAAATCAGCAAAATCTTTACATTGTAACAAATTATCCAGAAGAAATTAACGAAAGAATCTAATTTACCATAGCATCAAAAAATACTGAGGAATGGATTTAACCAAGGAGATGAAAAATCTTTTCACTGAAAACTGTAAAACATTGATGAAATAAATTGAAGAAGACACTAGTAAGTGGAAAGGTATCCCACGTTCATTGATTGAAAGAATCAGTATTGCTAAAATGTCTGTACTGCCCAAAGCAATATATATAATCAACACAATCCCTATCAAAATTCTCATTCCATTTTTCACAGAAATAGCAAAAACAATCTTAAAATTTGAATGAAACCATGAAAGACCCCAAATAGGCAAAGCAATCTTGAGAAAAAAGGACAAAGTTAGAGGCCTCACACTTCCTGATTTTAAATTATACTACAAAGCGATCGTAATCAAAAGATGGTACTGCCATAAAAACAGACACATAGGGAACATGTTACTTAACATTGTGGTCTTGGTAATCTTGGTAATGATTTTTTGGAATATGATGCCCTAAACACAGGGAAAAATAGCAAAAATAAATAAGCAGGACTATATCTAACTAAAAAGCTTCTGCACAGCAAAGGAAACAGTCAATAAAATGGAAAGGCAATCTACAGAATGGGAGAAAGTATTTGCAAACCATATATCGGTTAAGGGATCTATATCCAAAATATATAAGGAATTCATACAACTAAATAGCAAAAAAACAAAAAACAAAAAACACAAAACAAAACAAAAAACCAAAATAAACCAAAAAAAAAAAAAAAGAAACAACAAAAAAACACAAAGTGGGCAAAAGACTAGAGTAGACATTTTTCCAAAGGTGACATAGGGATAACCAATAGGAATATGAAGAGGTACTCAAAATAACTAATCAGGAAAATGCAAATGAAAACCACAATGAGTGAGGCAAACGTGACAGCTGCTACACTAAAGAAAGATCTGTATACTTAAAATTACCAAACGTTGATGAAAGCAACAAATGTCAAAGAAGACACAAATATATGGAAAGATATTATATGTTCATGGATTAAAAGAGTTAATTTTGTTAGAATGTCCACACTCCCCAAAGTGGTCTATAGATTCAGTGTAATTCCTATCAAAATTCCAATGTCATTTTTCACAGAAATAGAAAAAAAGTCCATAATTCCTGTGGAGCCATGTACATGCATGCACATGTGCACGTGCACACACACACCACCAAATAAATAGCCAAGGCAATCTTGGGCAAAAAGAAAAACTGCTGAAGCCATGACACTACCTGAGTTCAAACTATATTACAAAGATATAGTAATTAATCCCTTTAGGCCCGAGGTCACGATTTTTTGAATTTTTGCTGTCAGATCTTGGTGATGACTTTGAACAGTAGGATATAAATATCTCTCACATGCTTAGTGTTCCAATAATGGAACACTAAGGATAAATGGGCCGAAACAGCATGGTACAGGTGTAAAAATAGACACATCCACCAATGGAACTGAATAGAGAGCCTAAAAAGAAACCCATGCATTTACAGTGAATTGATTTTTGACAAAGATGCCAAGAACAAACAACGGAAAAAGGGCAGTCTCTTCAGTAAAGGGTTTTGGGAAAACTGGATACCCACATGCAGAAGAATGAAATTAGACCCTATCTCACAGCATATACAAAGATCAACTCAAAATGGACTAAAGACTTTAGCATAAATCTGAAGCTGTAAAAGTACTAGGAAAAAAATTATAGGAGAAATGCTGTATGACACTGGTCTGGGCAATGATTTCTTGGACATGACTCCAAAAGTACAGGCATCAAAAGCAAAAATAGACAAATGGGATTGCATCAAATTGAAAAACTTCTCACAGCAAAGGTAACAACAGAATAAAGAGACAAACTATGAAATGATATAATATATTTTCAAGCCGCACATCTGATCAGAGATTAATATCCAATATATTTAAGTAACTCAGATAAATCAATATCAAGAAAATAATCAGATAAAAAATGGTCATAGTACCTGAAGAGTCATTTCTCAAAAGAAGACATACAAATGGCAGTATATAAATTTAAAAATGCTCAACATCACTAACGATCAGGGAAACGCAAATTAAAACCACAATGAAATATCATTTCATGTTTGTCCGAATACCCATTATCAAAAAAGATGAAAGATAACAAGTGTTGGTGGCGAATATGGAAAAGAGAGAACCCTTGCATACTCTTGGTGAGAGTGTGAATTATTATAGCCACAGTAGAAAACAGTATGTAGGTATGGAGGTTTCTCAGAAATCTAAAAAGAGAATTGACATATAATCCAGAAATTTCACTTCTGGGTACATATCCAAAGGATTTGAAATCAGCATGTTGAAGACATACGTGCACCCCCATGTTTATTGCAGCACTATTCACAATAGCCAAGTTGTGGAGTCAATCTAAGTGTCCATCAACCTGTAAATGGATAAACAAAATGTGATAGATAGATAGATAGATAGATAGATAGATAGATAGATAGATAGATAGATATATCTACGCACAGTGGAATACTATTCAGCCTTAAAAAAGAGAAAAACTGTGTCAGTTGCAACAACATGGATAAATCTGGAGGACAGTATTCTTAATGAAATAAGCCATGCACAGAAAGACAGATGTTCAGATAGTACATGTTCTCACTTACACGTGAGAGCTAAGAAAAATCAAATGCACAGGAGCAGAAAGTAGGATGGTGGTTATCAGTCTGGAGATACGGGAATGAGGAGAACTTAGTCAAAGAGTATAGTGTTTCATTAGACAGGAGGAATAAATGATAAATACTTGAAGTGGTGGATATGTTATTTAGCTTGATTCAATCATTCTACATTATATACATGTATCAATGTATCGCTTTTTACTCCATAAATATATACCATTAAAATTTGTCAATATCAACAAATAAATAAAAATAAAATGAAAAGAATTCTATATAAAAAAAGTGAGATATCACCTCATGCCTGTTAGAATGGCTATTATAATAAAAACAAAAGATAAATGTTGTTGAGGATGTGGATAAAAGTGAACCCTTGTACACTGTTGGTGGAAATGTAAATTGATGCAGCCATTATGGAAAACAGTGTGGAATTTCCTCAAAAAATTTCAAATAGAGCTACCTTCTGATCCAGCAGTCCTACTTTTGGGTATCTATCCAAAAGAAATTAAATCACTATCTCAAAAAGCTATCTGCACTTCCATGTTCACGGCAGCATTATTTACAGTAGCCAAGATATGGACAGAACCTAAATATCCATCAACAGGTGAGTGAAAAAAGAACTCTGGAGGAATGAATATATATATATGTATATATATTCCTCCAATATATATATGTTCCTCCAAATATATATAATATATATATAACTTTTATGACGTAAAAAGAATAAAAGATAAAAAATAAAAAGAATTTTCTTTGTATGAAAATGCTGTGATTAATATTGGCACCATTTCTTTCTGGAGTCACAGCCAAAAGTAAAAGCACTTTATTGAATAAATTTGATAATTAAGAACTGAACATAAGTAGATTTTTATCTTTGTTTCTAATTAGATATTCCGTAGATTAAGAAAAATATCACTTGACCCAGAAAGAATTTTAACAAACCCATAATTCATGTGTAGTCAAACATGTCCTAGCTTATACAGGTTTATAAAGATAGCACTGAAAGCACTTCAAAGTATAATTACCTGAATTTTTAAATGAGTGGATAGAAATTTATTCTATGTGCAATGAAAGTTTTCCGCTAAATTTTGCTGCAAAAGAAACTATTTTCATGTTTTTATTTGATGTTATTGTTTGTTTCTTGGATCTTCACTGCAAAACACAAATATTTAGTCACCAAATTAGGGCTAATAATTCTAATTCAGCTTAACTTTATGAATAAAAATATTTTTAGTTTTCTCTTTTAAAAGGAAATGTCTTCAGACACTTTGGTAAATGAGCCAAAAATAGGTGCAAATGTAAATGGAAACTTGATGTATGACAGAGAATCACTGTAAATCAGCGGGATAAGGATGACCTATTCATTAAATGGTGAGAGAAGTGATGGTTATGTATGTGGAAAAAATGTAAAGGTAGACAGACATTGATTTCATTCATATACAAAAATAAATCCCAGACTCATCATGGTCTTACATGTGAAAGGCAATAAATTAAAGGATAAATCCTTATGACCTTTGGGTAGAGAAGTATTTATTAAATAAGATATAAAAGCACAAGCCATTAAAGAAAATATTGATAATTTCATATATAAAATTTAAGAACTTCTCTTTACTGGAAGGAACAATAAAGAGAAAAGACTAGGCATAGTGGAAAACAGTATTTGTTACACTGATTACTGAAAAACCTGTCATATTCAGAGTATATAAATACTGTCAGAAATCAACATGAAAAAGACCATGGTGAGAGGGAAAGATGAGCAAATTACACGATTAGTATTTTCATAGAAGAGGAAATTCAAATGAAATGGCCATTAAATATATGGAAATGTTTAGATAAAATTACACACCAACTAGAATGACTAAAAACGATGACAACACTAAGTAAAGATGCAGACAACAGGGAATCATTTTGGTTCAATTGCTTTGGAAAATAACTTGGTATTACCTAGTAAATTTGAAAATGTACATACTTGAGGACCCAGTAGTTCCATTCCTAGATGTATAACGTACAAACTCTTGTATATATACAAGAGGTTCACAGAAGAATGCTCATAAGATTGCTATTTGAAATGACAAAAAGATTGAAAACAATACACATATTAAAAATAGAATAAATAATTTGTAGTGTACTTATACAATGTATATTATTCAGCAGTGAAAAAAGAATGGAATAAAGGTCCAGGCATCTGGGTGGATTAATTTCGGTAACATACCAATATACCAGTGAGAAAAAAACAGAGCTTACAGCAGAATACACTTGTGAGATTCCATAACTTAAATTTCAAAACAAGTAAAACAACAAAAACACCAAAACAAGCAAAACCAAACAAAATAGTGCTTAAACTATTTTTAGTTAGTGATGATATTTAGTTTACAGCTACTAGTTTATGCTATAAAACTATAAATAAAAGCAAGGACATATTTAACACCAAATTCAGGATACTGAATACCTCTGATGCAAAGACGGACATTGGAATTGTCCAGGGACAACAGATTTCAAAAAATAGTGTCTATTGCTTAAGCAGGTTGGTGTAGGTACACAGGTGTTTATTTTGCAAAATTATTTTCTGTTCATTCTTATTCGCTAAACTGTACATTTATTATCACACTCTTTTGTATACAGGATGTTTTAAAAAATACAAGTAAGCTATTTGCAAAGTAAAGAATGAAAAATGAATAGGACTGAGACCAGACTGCAGGCAGGAACATTGGCTGGGCTACAGGCTGCTGTTGCCAGGGGAGAAATCATCATAGCTGGAGTTACATAAAGTAGGAAATGGGGAAGTTAGAGAGAGAGGAAAAGGATTTAAAGGGACCGCCTGGAGATTAAGAGTTAAAAAAAAACATATTTCACACAAACTTAATGTATAAGTAGTACTTGTCATGGTCTCTCATTCTCTTTCTTCTCTTTTTAAAAAAACGTATTAATTGAAGTATAACATAGAGAGCAGTGAAGCAAAAGTGTTCATCAGTAAGCTTTATAAAGTAAAAACACGTGTAACCATACCACGCAGAACAAGAAACAGATCATGAACAATTCCCCAGAAGCCCCCTTTGTTGCCCCTTGTGATCACCACCACCACTTCCTGCCCAAAGATTACCATCCTGACTCCTAACATCATGGAATAGTTTCACTTTTTTGGGCTGTATATAAACGAAGTAGTCAGGTGTGTATTCTTTTGGGTCTGGTCTCCCCAACAACATTATGTTGTGAATTTCATGAATTTTCTATGTATAGCAGTGTATCATTAAAAGTTATTTCTATATAACATTTCTTTGTTTGATCCTATCACAAATATTTATACATTTTACTGTGGCAGAACATTTATGTTGTTTCTTGTTTTTGGTTATGAAGAAAGCTGCAATTAACACTCCTGTGCATGGATTTTTTTGAACATATTTCAGTTCAAAATATATATATGCTTGTGTTCCTCTTGTATAGGTGCTGACGAAAGTGTCAGTTTTACAAAGCAGTTGAGTCCATTTACAATCCTACCAAGAGTTTATGGAATTCCTACTTACTTCCTATCCTCATACCATTTTAGATTTTCAGTCTTCTTAAAAATTTGTCATTCTATTCAGTATATAGTGATTTTTTTTGTGGTTTAATTTGCATTTCTCTGATGATTAGCAAGTCAGAACACGTTCACACATATTCGTTGGGTATTTAAATACCCCTTTTCATGCCTGTTTGAATTCTTGGCTATTTTTCTATTGGGTGGTATGTCTTTATCTGGTCAATTTGAAGACTAAGAAAATTGGCAATACTTTTAGTGGAATGTTGAAGAGTAAATTATTAAATTCAGCAAGACAGAAAAAGGAGCAGAAGAGGTAAAAAACTCTGACTTAATTCTGGGACTTGTTTTGGTCATCTTTGGAAGAGTGGTAATCTGCCAGTAAAAAACAGAATTATTTCTGAAATCGAAAACCAAAATGATTTTCTAGATTCACTTGCTGCACCAGCATTGTATAAAATTGTGGCTCATTTTCTAAATCCTCTCTGGCAAGTGAGAGAAACTTATCTTTAATTTGTCATTTGTGATTGCTCTTTTGTGTGGGTATTTACTGTCTGTCAGCTTTTGAAAAGTATAGAGAAGAAAAGGCTGAGGGTGGGAAGAAAAGAGAGGGATCTCATTCAGCACTCTCTTGTGTGCATGACTGCTGATTTGAGAAGTCATAGCAGCCACAGTCTGGGAGATTTTCAGCCTTAGTTCATGAAATTGTCTTTCTAAACTACAATTCTTCTGTTTAATGGGAATATTCCTGTTTGAAAGAGAACATGAAGGACCATCTTTCCTCTTCCCTAGAAATATTAGTTTGTTCATGATATAAAAATGGACAAGAGTGTTTATTTCTCTCACAATAGCATCTGTTCTTACAACAGGAATCACTGTTTAATAATAGACATAATGTCAATCTTCCCATTTTATAAAGATAAATTTTTTTCTTATCCTTTTACTTAACTAGATACCCTATATGGTTTTTGAGCAATGCTTGATTTTGCTACATTTTACAGAGGTCTTACAGAATTCCAAAAATGTATTTCATAGTCAAAAGTTTCACCAGAACTGGAATTTAACATGGTATCCATCTTTCATCAGAATCAGAGAGAGGCAGAGAGAGAGTATGTGTTTTAATTCTTGTTGTGTCATCTAATTATACTTTTCTAGTAAAAATACAGTGATAAGGTGTCACAAACTATGAGGGAGGTGAGGTGTAAGAAAAGAAATAAATGAATTGATGAATGAATGAAAAAATGCCATGAGTGATTTCATATTAATTCAAATGAAGTAATTTGATGACAAAGGACTTTATTATGCAACCATAACATTGATAATACTGATGACAATATTAGTAGATATCTGCTAATGACAGGTATCTTTTCCTCCATGTTTTCTTTGGAGCTTTGTAGTTGATTTGGAAGGATGTTATTTCCTATAGAATTCTAAAAGAATAACAAATTCTTTAGAAGTTTCATTGAGTGAAGTAGACATGTTGACTATTAATCATGATTATTTTTGACATAACCTTAGAGAAGAGAAAAGAATGTTTGAAGGGTGGGAAATGGTTTCATCTATTTAGGGAGATAGATAGGTTTGACTTGAGCTGTCATTTATATGAATATGTGCTATAAAGGGCCTGATTTTGATGCTAGTCGAAAGCACCTGACAAGAGTAATTACCAATCACCAGTCCTCTTGGACATTGCATGTACTTTAGTTCTAGTGAGTGGAGCAAGTAGAGGGGAAACAGTGTCTCTGCACTGAAAAGGTTATATTGTCCAGCATAGGAAAAGAAATTATCAACAAACTAAAATTGATGTAATTTCAGATTTTTTTTTAGTTAGTATTCAGCAACTACATTTTTGTAAATTTTGGAACTACTAAGTGCCAGGGAATTATGCTAGGAATAGGCTCTACTCTCAAGAAGAAATAGAAATGGACATACAAAGAAGGACATTATAACCCATGTCATATATGTATCAATAGTACTTCGTATCTACAAGTTAATCAGTGAAAATGTGATTAACTTTCCAGGACGAAGTCGATTAAAAGGAGAGTCATCTGTACTAGGTCTTCAAGTATCTTTAATGTTGCCCGGTCAACAAGGGGGAGAAAAATATTCTAGACAAAGGAAACAGTATTTGCAAAGGTACCAAGATATGAAATAGCTTGGCATGTTAGAAAAACTACAAGTATTTAGTGTTCTTAGAGGGTGAAGTGTAAGGGAGGATAAATGGATACTTAAGTACAGTGTATAACCTCTTGCTGAGGCCTGAAAAATCCAGTCAAGGTTGGCTTGAAGAACATTAGAGGAAGGGCTAGCAGCCAATCCTAGTAAGTCTTTTCTTCCCTTTCCACCCCATCTGCTTTTCCAATGCAGCTGTGCTTATGAGTCAAGATTGATTGTTGTCCCCTGATGAAATGTAATGACAAACAATTTGAACGTTATAATAGAATATGGCTAGGTATGATGCTTTTTAGATCATGATGAAGCATCCGTAAAGAATATTCAGTGTTTTTGTTGTTGTTATTCAAAGTATTTTCTGACATATTCAAAAAGAAAAAGAGTAAAAATTATTTGAAAAGCAAGTTGGAAAAAAGAAAATTCTGCTCTGGGCCTGCTACAGTGAGAGATCCTTCTATGCAGATTCATCATTCTTAAGGAGATAGAAGGATAGCAATGACTGTCATAAGCAAATTTTCCATACCTGAAACTCTCAGAGGATGTCACACCAAGTGCCTATTGCACCATGTACCCCCTGGCCTTTTTTCAACCCTGCTGCTTGGTACCAGGGGAAGGGCAGGATGTGAAAGCTCATGGAATGAAGGCACACAAATCAAGGTAGTATACCTGTTGCAGGAACTTTTCTTCACTAAGGCCAACAGGATATGAAGTGATAAGGCCCTCCCTAACTGGAATAATTAGAGTAAGCATGTGATGAGAGACATTTGGCACTAAAAGCAACAAACTTTCAAAGACAAGCTCCGATGCTTCAGATCAGCTAGCAGACGCCAGTGTTTCTCTTCGCGTGTAGAAGACAAAGTATGATTAAAACGTGCCCTTGATGGATAACCTACTTCACTAGATTTTTACAAAGACTGTATGAGATAATATATGTAAAATCCGTAACCCAATGCCTGGCACAACAGATTACAGTCCTTGGCACACTATGTTTTAGTGTTTTCTTTTAAAGTACACGAAAATCTGAATAAAATGTGGATTTATATTTTTTTTTAGATAAATCACATTTACAATAAACTTTAGTGGTGAATCAGTGCAACCCAAAGCCAAGATAGCCCTCTCCATTTGGTGATAAAATATTTGGATGAGAACAAAATAAAAGTTACCATCACTTCTAGCATTGACCAAGTAAAATCAAATATTGCAGATGGTACTTCTTTTAAAAGAATTTAAAAATCTAGCAGAATGTGACAGAGCATTTTGTGTAAGGTATTCTTCCCCCGAGTATTTATTTATTAAAATTATAATTTTCAACCTATTTTTCCTTGAGGAATATTTGATATTAAGGAACAGAAACCTATTTATAGAAACTCAGATTAAAACTGATTATACTGCAAGGATACAAGGATTCTCCTGAAATCTGATTACTGGTTAGAATCAAATCATGTAATATGTTTTAGCTTTAGGTTTCAATAAAGCCATATCCACCAAAGCCTTATTGTTAAGGTATGCACTTTAAATTAAATAAATGAAAATATATGTGGTACTACAATGCCATGGGGGCTATACCATCAGTCAATGTGAAATATCTCATCACCTAATTAAGAATGCACTGTGTTTTAGAAGTCATCCATAGCAGTCATCTTATTTCGTCAGATTGCCCATTAATGCTTTGTTAAGATTATAGTCATCTTGAATTCTCACAACACTTAAGACCTTCCAAGGACAGACTATGTTTAGTCACCGGGTTGTATTAACTGATATTAACAACAGTACTTATCTGAGATCTTCATCAGTTACAGCTGAAATGTGTGAGATATACCTGTGCACAGATGTGTTGGACTAATGGCCAGAAGACAGCAAACCCTACTGTTTTTCTTGTTATTTAAATATTTTAAATTCTGTCTCTGATGGCTTCCCCTGTCACCTCATGAGTAAGTAGGGCTAATACTGGCTGCAGCAAAATCACACTCCCCATTTATCATACTAATTGCAGTTTAATGAGGAGAGGCCTGAGGCTGGAAGACTTGTCTACCTAGAATCCTATTGGAGTGGAGTTTATTATGGTTATTAATACAGCCTGCGATGATTAAATTGCTTTATTAGATAGATACTGTATTTCTCATAAAGATTCACTCTAGCAAAACTTTTGATGATATTTAAAGAGCAGTTTTGAAAGTCAAGTTCTCTGATGTTTTCTTTAGGAGAAATTGTAGTTTGGATCCCATTTTCAGATATTTCTCCTCAGAGCAGGACTGGCTACATCATCTGTGAAGCCCAGTTCAAAATGGAACTTCAGGGCCTCTTGTAGAACAAGCACAAAGAAAGTGTTAAAATATAAAGTTTTCTTCTTTCTTCTACATATCCTCTTTGCTATTGCGCATGCTTCCTGGTCCCATTGGACTTTACTTGTAAAACACAAGTTCAAAGATAAAATCATTAAACATTTCAAAATAATGACAGCACGTGGCTCATCTGAGTATTGTATCCTGTGTGACTGCACAGACTGATTGCACTTCTGTGAAGCTTGAAAGAAAGAAGTGTGAATGGCAAACCATTTTCCCAGAGTTGAGGCTGAGCTTATCTTTTGCTACACCTTGTCATGCAATGTAGTATGAAGGAAGCTCAGTCAAATATGGGAAACAGACAACTGGAGCTGAGGTTGGGGATAACCTCAGGGGCAATCAGAACAATGAAAACGAACCGACAATAAGGACTAGTAACTTCCGTCTCAGTCAGGAAGCTGCCTGTTTCCTGCAAAGGCAGGAAGTCATTCCAAATTGTAGTCACATTAAAGTCCTTAGGAGGGAAAAAAAAGAGCTAAGATAAAGGAATGAGAAGTAGTTTAAACTAACCAATAATTAAAGGTAGCTACTGTATTAACACAAACATGCTTGACTATTCCAACTGAATAATAAGATTTTGTAGATTTTCTATTTTTTCCCTTCAGGCACATTATTTAGAATGCACTTCAATAAAAATATTCTAAACTGTATTGAAGAAGGTGGAGTGGTTTGTGTTTTGGCTAAACTGGGCTTTTCTTTGTTTAGTTTGATGACTAATCTCTTTCCTAATCATTGGACAAATTCAATAGGACCTAGTACATTATCCCACACATAAATGAAGTCGGTAAATGTTTATGGAAATAATTACATATGATTTACTCTCTACAATGAGTGACTAGTAGGCCTCTTAGGAATATGTTCCCAGGTACTGAACACTCATTGAAATCAGAGCACTAAAAGTACTCTACTTCCACTATGAAGTGGAAGCCAGATATTGTCCAAATATAGAACACCAGTAATAAATAAGCAAACAATGGCTCAGCTGAGAGACTATTCTGCTCTAATTTCCTGATGTAAGTTGTTATTTCACTAGGGAGTAACATCTTGTCACAACATGATTTATAATAAGAATAACGATGATCACACCTGTGAATGTCCTATTCCCCATAGTTTAATATAGAACATCACTCAAATTTAAGTGAGGTCTTTGTTAAGTTTTGTAAATTGAGCTTATTAAGACGAACACTATTCAGATTTTTTTTTGATGGCTTGATGGCAAAAGACATCTATTTATTCACTCAACAGATATTTATCAAGTGCCTGAACAGTACTAGACCCTAAGAATATAACAGCAAATGAGATAGGGATGGTCTGTCTCCTCATGGAGTTTATAGACTGGTGGACTTCTAGAATAATGCTCAATACTATTAATTTCCATCAGGTCCACATGCCTGCGCCTTAAGAATAATCATGCATTTGAAGATAGAATTGAACTGAAACTAGGCTTAAAGCAACTAGGCATATTCTAAGCCAATTTCCAAAAGTTAATTAAGTGGCTTCCCCATTAGTTCAAAGAAAGAGAAGATAATAGGAGGGAAAAATATTGATAATTTTCTAAGTTGGACTAAGTTTGGTAAGTATAAAAAATGAAGTGTAGTTAATAGAGTGCAAAGCGGAAGATTTCCTCTTAACTCACAGTTATTATACATCATCATTAGAGAGGGGACTTGCTGACTCCCTGTGTTAGATTAATAGCCCAGGCATTCGTCTCTTTGACCCCAGCTGAAGTAAAAGCACCAGGCCACAGAAGCAGAACATGGAGTAAAAAGTACTGTCTAGTATTTCATCTGGGCAGGGAAATTAAAAAGAGGAAGCACTTAAATTGTAGAGGAGAATGTTAAAGGGAGGGATGTTGCTCTTTTCTTTCCCTTGATAGTCCTACCCTTTGAGAACCAGCTGGCAGCTCCTGGGTCACTAAGCTTAGTCATTCCTCTTTTCAATTATAGGAACATCCTATTAACAGGGAAACGGAGTTGGGAGAGTTATTTTAGAGAGAGAGAAGAAAAAGAGAAGGGAAATATTTTTCACATGGAGAAAAAGACCTCCACCAGGAAACAGGCAGTCCAGTGCAAGGTAACACTTCCCTGCCCCACTGTTTTCATTTTAAACGTCATGAAAGAAAACATTTCAAGGGGTTTAAAAAATAATAGAGAGCAGCCTTTGGAATATATAACTGTTATCAGGAGAATTTATATTCTATTGAAGGAAATATAAATAAATGGAGATATTTGAGAGTATATGAGTAAATATTTGAGGTGTTTGTTTAAAGTATAAACATGCCTTAGTACGGTTGTCCGAGAGAAAAAGTTGGATTGAATGTACCATGGGTTTTTTTATGATTCTCTCAGTATCTCATCCATAATTTATGGTTTTAGTATATGTTCAAGAAATGTAAGTGCATCTGAAATTATTGTAACTCTCATATAACTGTGAGATATTGAACACTGTGATCCATAATTTGTCAGACCTCTTCACTTCTGTGGATCCGTTATTTTATCAAAATACTCATTAAAATGAATGTTGCTTCTGACTCTATTATCATCATATATCAAACTAAAAAAGGAAATAAAATTCTTAATTATGTTAATCAGAGGGTATGGTATAATAAAATTCATATATTTGGTCTTTGTCCCTGATTCCTTGACATGGAGTTCCTAACTGCTTGGAATTTTCTGGGTGATAGGAGCATCTTTTGTTCCAGAGATGCTACTCTTGGTGGGTCATAGATAGCTTCAGGATGGGGGCTGGTTGCCAGAAAGGCCAAAGCATGATTAGAAGGTTGGGACTTTCAGCCTTAGCCTCCAATATTTGCCAATGGCCAATCAATCATGCCTACACAATGAAACCTTTATAAAACCCCCAAAGAATGGGGTTCAGAGAGCTTCTTGATTGGTAAACACATGGAGGTGTTGAGAAGGTAGTTCACCTGGAAAGGGCATGGAAGCTTCACCACCCCTTATACCTTGCCCTATATATATCTTTCATTTGGCTGTTCCTGAATTGTATCTTTTATAATAAGCTAGGAACAGTAAGTAAAGTACCCTCCTGAGTTCTGTGAGTTGTTCTAGCAAATTATCAAACATTGGAGGGGATCATGGGAATCCCCAATTTATAGCTGATTGGTCACAAGTGGCAACCTGGTACTTGTGACTTGCATCTGAAGTCGGGGCAGTCTTGTGGGACTGAGCCCTCAATCTGCAGGGCCTATGCTAACTCTAGGTAGTTTGTGCCAAAATTGAGTTGAACTGTAGGACGCGCAGTTGGTGTCTGAATTGTTGGATAACTGGTTGTTGGTATGAAAAAAAACCTCACACTTTTGGTATCAGAAGTGCTGTGAGTAAAAACCCTTCAGATGGCTATTTTAGAAGTTCTTTTCCCCATAATAAAATACAAATCACTATCATATGCTGATAATAATCTTAATGTGGAAATATAATTGATTTTAGTAATTTGCCAGACTTCTTACGATGGGTGAACCAGGTATAAAAATTAATTCTGGTAACTTGTCCTGGACCACTGGATTCTCTATTCTCTTTTGAGAAATCTTTAAAGACAGAACATTTTACAATGTAGAAACTAGAGAAAATGTTTAATGTCATGATAACATAAAGCTACTTGGATTTTCATTTCATACACTTCCAAAATAGTATCTTGAGAGATTCTCTTTTTCGATTCCACATCTAATATCGGAAATTCATTATTTTTATGCATATAGGTAATATGATGATTTTTTAAATGTATCTTAGAATGGGTTTTAGGTTCCATGGATAAAGAAATGCTTTGTAATCTTGGTTTGGTCATGGTTCTACGAGTGTGAATTTTAGTCGGTTCACCTCTTTGAAATGTCCATCCCTCTTCTCCAAATAGCTACTAATAAACCTGACTCATCTCACGGCTTTATTCTTTCAAGAAAAACTTACAAGCAATTTGAAAATGTGATGTCAAATACTCAATAGGATTAAAGTTATTAATAAAGCAAACTATAATATCAATGTTTGTTTCTTCACGTAATAGAAGTATTCCCAAAGAACTGTGTTTATTTTTTAATTGAGTTACATTGTACTTGGACTAGAAAATTTAGAAATGTGATTCTTTTAATTGGATGACTTTTAATTTTAAATTCTTATGAGTCAAAAATTACTTAGCTCAGGTATGGTGTGTGTGTATGTATGCATCTATGTGGGCTGGGTCAAAATAGAACTGTTAGAGACCCTATCCCTAAAAGATTATGGCCCCCATATGCTGATGAATAATGTCAAATAAAAACAGTACCAAATGATAGAAAGCTCTGATTTTTCTGTGATGATGAGTATTCTAATGCTTGCTTTGAAATATAATTCATAACTTTTAAATAAATATTTTAATAAGGTCTTGCTTTCCTGATGCCCTAAGCGCATAGTATTGCATGCGTGTAGATATCCAAGGCTGTTCAATTTTCATAAAACGAACCAGATATTGACAAACCTCTGCCTCAACTTTTTGAGCAAAGCTTCAGAGTACATCTTCCAAGCTACTTGCTTTTCTAAGTGTTTGTTTTTAACCTAATTTATTTTCTTAGTCTCAGTGGGAAGGAGAAAATTTCAGTGAAATATGTGCTCAGTTTCTTGTTTGGTCCCTAATGAAATTTGTACTTGAAAAAGCTTAGTCTTTTGGAAAATTTTGGAATTAAAAAGAAATATTTGACTCCAGTTATTTTTAAAACCAAAATAAAATATCTCTAGTGAGAAAGTCCAAATCATAGGGTTGAAGAACATTCCAATAATAATCTCCAAAGATAAATTAAAGTGCATTGTTTTCTCTGTAATTTTTTTTTGGGTAATTTCACAGAGCCTAGTATAGGGAGAAGATGATGAGTTTCTCTCCATTAAATCTGTTCTAGCTGCACGTTAATATCTAGTGTGTTATAGGCTTGCAGTTCCTTTCTTGGGAGGTTTATGCACAGTTTCCAGCTGACATGGTAGTGAGCAGAGGCTAATGAAACTAAACTCTATGCACACTAACATGACTGCATTTGTTTGGTTTTACTCTCCTGTTAGTTGTTTTCTCTCTTCCTTGCATTTTATCTTCTAAGGCAACTAAGGGCCAATTTTGAGAGTTGCTTGTGATGGTTCTTTAGCCTAAGGCTATTAAAAATATGCCCCCTGGACTGGAGCTGCTGTAGAAAAGAACAGAAGAAAAGATGATGTTGACAGCCAGAGATTAAAGCCAAAGACCAGAAAAGAAACTATATTCAAGAACATTTGAGGAATTCCAGCAAGTCAGGAATGAAAGTGGGAGGCTAGACTAGGGAGGATTCTTGGAAAGGACAAAGAAACAATAATCCTAAAAGGGCAGCAGCAAAGTTGAGAAAGCCACAAGATCCATATAGAATTGAAGAAGAAGAAGCAGGGAGACAAAGGGACTTTAAAAACACAGGTGAAAACCAAGGTTTAAGATGAGCCTGTAAGAGTTCAGGCTGTGAGACAACAGAAGGAAGAGGAAAATAGGCAGCAGAGGTTGAAAGAGGGAGAGAGGGACAGACGGAGAGAGAGGTTGAAAGAGTAGAAAGAGAGGTCTAGTGGTATGTTATCTAAGGTAAAACTAGGAACAGTTTGCGCTGTGGCAATGTGACAATTCTAGAAAATATTCCTTTGTATTGCTATTTTTATTATTATATTTCTAGAATAAGCTGCGTTCAGACACAAGAGATCAAGGTGATAGTCAAGGGACTAGCACTTCTTTGCTTCATGATTATGGTGATACCTGGGTCTCAGTTTGTCTATTTGTATAGACAAACTTTTGAAGGAGATTGAAGGTTTGAAGGAGATTGAGACCCCATGGCGGGGATAGGGGGAGAGGTGCGTGCCTGTGTGTGTGTGATGGAGAGAGAGAGGGAAAGAGCACTGAAAGTTGTAAATACAATTTGCCCTTCATCATCAAACATGAATACTTCACAATATTAAAAAGGACACAGAGTTAAGAAAGTTTTACAATATAAAAGCAGGGATATGAGACCATATACAAAGAAAGATATTCATATACTGAAGAAAATGAGAAGCAGTACTTATTAAGGGAACAGTAAATTTAGCTCTGAGCTTCCTGGTAGCATAAAAAAAGAGCAAAACAAGATGAGTTAGAGTTTTCACTACCAGTTAAAAATAAATGTACAAGTTCTTTTCACTTCATTTTAGTTTATTATACAGAGCAAGGATCAGCAACCTGGGGTCTAATGGGCCCATGGGCCAATCCCATCCCGTACCTGGTCCTGTAAATAAAGTTGTATTGGAACACAGCCATGCCCATTTGATCACTTCTTGTCTATGGCCAGCTTTTTGCTACAATGTTGGAGTTGAGTAGTTGGGACAGAAACTGTATGGCCCATGAAGCCTAAAATATTATAGTTTGCCAGCCTCCGGTATAGAAGATTCTAATCTTCTATATCAATGATCGTAACAGGCATTTCAATCTTCTCTCAGAAGATTTATTTTATTAATATCAGAGGTATAAAAATCCAAGGCAACAATTTGACTCATGATTTAGTGAAGGCGTTGTGTTTGTGTGTATGTGTGAGATAGAGAGAGAAAGAGAGAGAGAGACTGTGTTGTTGTGGAAGGGCTTAGGAAGTCTAGAATACTCTAGAATATTTGCTCTGTGGTTGTAGTGAATATTTGCTATTCTGAGACACTGAGTGCCAACTTGTTCATATTGGTAAAAGTTGCCCAATTTATTTAGATATCTATTCCTCTCCTCCATGTACTTCATGGGAAACCTCCCCATCCTTCCACCTGTACCCCCTCACCACACCAGTACTCCAAGGGTTGGCACTCAAATCAGTCAGCGTATTCTATCGTTCTGGTCACAATACTTGATCCAGGATTAGGGCACAGGACCCAATTCAGGACAAAAAGTATGAGGAGAGATTTTTCTGGAAGCTACATGAGATATATTTATTTTATGCCAGACACACATAAGAAAGCATGGAGTTCCTAGAAGCCTTAGGCTGACATTGTGTGTGGCATTGTGTGTGGATAAGGAAAACTAACTTTAGGAGGATGTAGATGCAGAAGGCAGAAAAAAAGTAAAGTAATTGAATGCTTTTTAGATCAGGCCCCATCTGAAACTTACTCCATCTCTGATCTTATTGATATCATGAAGTTTACAAGTTCTTATTGTGTAAGCCACTTTGAAAAGTTTTATGTTAATTTTGAATGAAAAAAATTTGATGATGCTAGTCCTCTTTCAATACATATGGAGAAATGAGAATTTGAAGAAATGGTAAGTTAAGAAATATGAGAAACATCTTTTGAACTTTTAGTTAAATCAAAGTCTACTCAGGGTAGAAATCTCTGACAAGTGCCCAGAGATGGACTGTACTCATGCACTATGCTTGCTTAGTAAATAGGTGGTAAAGGTGACATTCTCTTAGAGAAACTCAATGTATTCTCCCTAGAGAGCCATTTCACTTTGTAGAAAGAAGGGTTTCAAGGAGTATTGAAAACGACTAAAAAGAAAAGAGCTTGATCAGAGCCTTCATTGAATAATAATGATTTGTTCTTGTTTAGTGCAAATGAGTTGCAGCAGGGAGCTCTGGGAAAATGTGGTTGTCATGGTAACTCATAACACTTTCTCCTACTGGAAGTCAAAATAGCCAAAGACACTACACAGGGCCATGTTTCCTTACAGATTTTTCCCAAGTAAAGGAAATAAGAAAATGGGAAATAAAAGGAAGATATTGCATTTGGTTGACCTCTGTCCTTCCCACAAAGATAAACAGAATGAAAGGAAATGCTGTTTTGCATAATTGGAGCCAGGTAGGCGAAAGTGGCATCTCTCTCGTATGATACAATCATCCCAGTTCAGGTGGACAGATGATTATTTTATAATCAAAGTTTGAGAAAGTACTGCCCAGAAAACATTTCAGAATAAGTTAACTAAGGACAACATTTAACATTTGGCGTGCGGACGAATTGTTTTTCTAGTGGGTTTGCTGTGGGCTGAAACCTGAAAAACAATATTTAATTACTCTTTGAAAGGCATGCAAGCTTTCTGAATTCATTTTCTTACCTGTGAAATGAACAGTTTGGATGCTATTTCTTGTTTTCATATATTTCTCTCAATAAAAGCCTACAAGAAAACCAAACCTATAAACAGATAAAATTGCAGTCTCAGATGAAATCTTAGCAGGAAGCTCAGAAACAGCTGCTGGGCTTCCCTTCTCTCTGAAATAGTCCTTAAGACATTCTATAGAAAATAACTGGCAGACGTATGTGCTCTAAAGCTTCTACCTTTTAAATAGGCATGCATGAAATATCTTAATTGCTCTAAACAGAGCAATTTTCCACCTGGTAGCAGCTTTCCAAATGGTACAGCGAGGAGGAAGAAGTTACCAGCTAAATCAGAGTAACCTACCCTATGGCTGAATAGGTTAATGTTTGACATAGACAATACTGCCTTCTGGTTTCTGGAAGAAAATAACCAAATTATCGAGACCATGCTTTATAGATTTGTCCCTGTGAAGTAAAAGAAAGTCCCATGAAAACCTATACATCTGCACCAGGATGTCATATGATTCTTGTGACGTTAACAAAGGCAAAATTAGATGCTAGATATAAATGCTCTTTGAAAAGCTAAAGAGACATTCCAAATATCTGCTGGTGCGTGTAATCTAACATATTGGCTTATAAATAAGACTACAAATCTAGCCAGTGGGATTTATAACCAAACCTAAGATCCTGCTGCAAATTGTGTGAAATTCAATTACATTTGTAGAAGTTTTAATATATTATTTAAATATGAATTCTAGTTAGTTCAAACTGAACTAACACTTTTGAAAATGAAATGCAGAACTAAATGTAAGTAACAGGCATTGATTGATTTGCAACAGGTATAAACAGGGACAGTCTTAGGAAAGCCAGCTATACGGTTACCCTAGTTTAGAATACCTTTGATGATGGTAGATCAACTAACCTGAATCCTATACCAGCATGATATGACCCTAACTAATTTCTTCTAAATGTCCTCCTTTGGTCTTCAGTTTTAAAAGATAAATATTTTAGAATGTTGATACAAAATATTATTTTTTTATACTTTAAGTTCTGAGTTACATGTGCAGAACATGCAGGTTTGTTACATAGGTATACGTGTGCCATGGTCGTTTGCTGCACCCATCAACCCATCATCTACATTAGGTATTTCTCCTAATGCTATCCCTCCCTTTGCCCCCCACCCCCCGACAGGCCCTCCCTGTGTCCATATGTTCTAATTGTTCAACTCCCACTTATGAGTGAGAACAAAATATTCTTTAGTTATTTGAAAACATTTCCTAGATACTCATGGAATTCTGAGTATTTGCAAGCTATAGAATGAATCATTTACCTTATGTCCGGTTGATATCTCACTAAAGCAACTCACTGATCTATTATATGATGAATGCATTGTCCGTCTTCAAGATGTTGATAATCTACTCTCCGTTGTAGGTCTTGTCTTCAGTAAAATCTTCAATTTATAAAAGTTTTAATTCATACCTTTTCATGTATCTCTTAACTTCTCAAAAGTTTTCTTATTCTTGTGGTTATGTTTGGCTGAGAAAGCTAACTATAAGGGTAGATTTGCATTCACTTCATTGATTCCATTGTCATCATTTTCTAGCATAAGTCATTATAATAATAGAATTTTTTTTTTTTTGCAGGATAGTTTTGAGTTTATTAAGAAACATAAAGGTAAGAGTCCCTGTTTCTAGGGAGATAACCCAAAATGATCATGAAAGGAATAAGGATACAAAAACCATGGGGAGGACATTGAAAATGAAAACGTAACTGTGAAGACTATTGATCAGTTGCAAAACCTAAGTTTCTTAGAGAAACAGAATGAAGCTCTTGACTTTAGAGTCAAGTTGAGACCATGACTCCAAGGTGGCACATGATCCACAAGGTGTAAAGAAAAAGAGAATCAGGATGAAGTACTCTACCCTCGCTTAAGCTGATTCACAAAATGTTAAACATGCAGAGAAGTCACAAAAATTAGGGTGAGCAAAGTTCACCCTAAGTTCACTTTGTTGGTTGTCATCGAAGTTTGAAAGTAAATTTGTCCTCCAAAAGATAAATCTGTTGCCAGAGGGTTATTTTTTTTCTTTTTCTTTTTGTATTATTATTATTTTTTTATTATACTTTGAGTTCTAGGGTACATGTGCATAACGTGCAGGTTTGTTACATATGTATACTTGTGCCATGTTGGTGTGCTGCACCCATCAACTCGTCAGCACCCATCAATTCATCATTTATATCAGGTATAACTCCCCAATGCAATCCCTCCCCACTCCTCCCTCCCCCCTCCCCATGATAGGCCCCAGTGTGTGATGTTCCCCTTCCCGAGTCCAAGTGATCTCATTGTTCAGTTCCCACCTATGAGTGAGAACATGCGGTGTTTGGTTTTCTGTTCTTGTGATAGTTTGCTAAGAATGATGGTTTCCAGCTGCATCCATGTCCCTACAAAGGACGCAAACTCATCCTTTTTTATGGCTGCATAGTATTCCATGGTGTATATGTGCCACATTTTCTTAATCCAGTCTGTCACAGATGGACATTTGGGTTGAGATACCATCTCACACCAGTTAGAACGGCAATCATTAAAAAATCAGGAAACAACAGGTGTTGGAGAGGATGTGGAGAAATAGGAACACTTTTACACTGTTGGTGGGATTGTAAACTAGTTCAACCATTATAGAAAACAGTATGGCAATTCCTCAAGGATCTAGAACTAGATGTACCATATGACCCAGCCATCCCACTACTGGGTATATACCCAAAGGATTATAAATTATTTCTACTACAAAGACACATGCACATGTACGTTTATTGCGGCACTATTCACAATAGCAAAGACTTGGAATAGAATGTTTTTTAAAGACTCTCTTTTTAAACTACCTTATGAAAACATGTCATACTACTTTTGTAAAAAAATTCGTCTCTGTGTTCTCTCTCTCCACCAACCATCACCCCCACTAGTTTTAACAGGTGAACAAATTGTCAATTAAGAATGCATGATTATAGTAATATCAGATAACAAGGAGTGGTGGTAAACACTACATCAGCGGTTGTTCAGTTAATCTGCATGTTAGAATTTGGGGTGGGGTTGGCTTTTAAAAATCTGATGTGCAGGCCACATTTGAGACCACTATATCAGAAGCCCTGTGGGTGAGGCCCAGTAATCAGTTCTTTTTCAAATGTCCAAGTGATTCCAATAAGCAAGCAAGGTTGAGAACCACTTCTCTAACTATTCCATAAGATGAGCTTACCCTTAGGAAAAATATAGCTGTTTTAGGGGCATTGTTGTGAAAGGGGAGTGTGTATATATATGTGGGCATGTGTGTGTGTCTGTGTGTTTGGAACATTTGGCAGTAATAAGGAGTATTGAGGGAAAAGAAGCTGTGTGATTAAAAAAAGGATAGAGTTAATGACATTTGCCACATCAAGATAGATGCACCTGAGAAAATAAATTTATTATTATAAAATATATTTTATCTAGAAAGAAAGTTTGAAAACCCTCAAGAAAATATTGAAAGAATTAAAGTCAGCCCCAAAAAACCATAATAACATTCTCTTGTGCTTCCTTTTAGCCTTATATCTAGACATTGGGTATTTGTTCACATGGGCTATAATCTAGTTTAATTGCTTTTAGTTTACTGTCAATGAACTCTGGAGGAGATTTTACTATAGGAATACCTTCTGTCCATTTTCATAATATAGTAGTAGGATTATCGTGGCCCCATTTCACACTTTTCTATAGTTTTACCTTTTGGTAGTGTGTATCCACACTGACTTTGGGCTTGGCATATGACTTAATTCGTTTAATGGAACAGTAGCAAACTTGTCAGCTGACCAAAGACACAAAGCTCAGTTGAGCCTGGATCAGATCAGCAGAACCACCCAGTCAACACATAGATTCACGAAAAATTATCAATGGTTTTTTTCAAAGCCATCGTGGTGTTTTTAATTTATTTATTTTTATTGTATAGAGTTAAGGTATACAACAAGATGTTTTGATGTACATATGAGTCTTGAGATGGTTTGTTATGTAGCATTAATGTGGCAATAGATGATGCATAAAAACAGGTTATGCCTATAAGAGTGTGCAGTTTTAAGATGTGATTATGCTTGAGTGACCAATACCTTTAACAGACTACATGTTTTCTTAGGTCTGGGTGGCAGAGGTAGAGAATTTCCTCATGTCTCTTGCAATAAATGTATACTTGTGACTTCCATGATAGTGTCAGTCCCGTGTACCTACTTGTTTCCAAACTAAGTCTTTCTAGGCTTGTGATGCTATTTTTATTTGCCTCTTGTGAACAGCCAGCAAAGGAACTGTACAAGTTCTTACAAGCCATGCAAGGACTTAAAAGTTCCTCAGTCTCTTCTATTCTAAGTATTCCTAATAGTACCTTTGTAATCATCCTTCTACTCATCCCATAATACGTACTGGAAAAACATGCTCAAAATCCAATATCTCCAAGAGAAAAGGAAATATTTCCTAATTGAGCAGGAATATGGGGTATATACACATATTTTAGTGAACTCCTTTCTGTAGAATTTCTTTCTGAAATTTTCAAATAATTTATAGTTACCTTCTTAGTACAGGAGTTCTATTTTAGTTTGGAATTAATCATGTTCTCCAATCCCTCCTAAAGTTCCCTCTTCCCTAGTAGCCATGAATGTAAACTGACAATATTTAAAGTAAATATGTTTCTCTTCTGCGGTGCCTTCTGTGTCCTTAACACTTGTTATTAACTTTTTATAACTCATAGTCCCGTGGTTAAGTCTACCAGGGTTCCTGTACCAAAACATTCCCCTATGTGATGAGTTTATTTCGATAATTTCTTAGGAAACGGGTTCATTCTTCAAAAATTTTGTTGTTGTTGTTTTTAGAAGAGCATAGATCTTTTATTTTCTGACTCTTGTTTTCTGTTGCCATTACACGTTCATTCATTATTTTATTCATTTATTCAATGAATATTTATTGAGTTTTGGCTAAGTACCAGGCATTGTATTAGGTATAGTGGGAAAATATGAGCCCAGCCTAAATTGTATCATTTTTGTAGTTAATCTCTGCTATCTAACGTAGGTACTTATAAACCTATTTTTCCTAATATTTTAAAATATTGTCAGCATGTGTCTAAAGTTGAGATTCTTTCAATCATTTTTGCCTGGGGTATCATGAGCCCTTTCAATTGGCTTTGTGCAATTTTACTCTTAATGATATTTTCTTAATCATGAATTTGATTATTGCTTGTATTCTAGTTCCCTGTTTTCCCGAAAAAGACTTTCATTCTGAAATTTAACTCCTGATACTCTATTCTATATATTGTAAACTAGTTTAAATTTTTATTCTTTTTTCTCTGCCTTCTGTAAGAATTTCCCAAATGTGACTTCCACTCCACTAATTTGATACTATTCAGAGTGAATTTTGGTCTTTACTGCCTCCAGTGGGATTTAATTCTATATTGTTTTTAATTTCAGTGTAATCTTTTTAAATCATTTTCCTTTATATATAGTCCTACTATCGTTTCCTTTTGCCTGTACTCTTATTTCATTAAGGTGTCTTCTGGTCTTTTAAAGATTTGAGCTTTGCCCTTCCTGAGTTTTTCAGATGCTGTGCCTTTCTCTGTTTTTAATAGATACCGTACTCTTGTGTTTTTCTGTTTTGCTTGTCTTCACACAAGTCAAGAAATATCCTGAACTGATGTTTGTGATTGGTAAGATATGTGAGTGCCTTTGGCCTCAGTCTTTATCTAATCCCTTTCTCCTAACAATAGCTGGAAGACTGGCTGATGTTTACAAACCAATTCTCTGCAATTACCATACTATTTTGTAACACAGGATTATTCAACTAATCTGAAATAGTCTCTTATCCTCATTATTTGGAGGAATTAAGAGATAATTTAAAAAATACTACAAGTCTCTTTGTGCACTGCCTTTGGACCTTTAATTTATCTATTTCTACCTGTGGTGTTTTATATGTGAGTAGCTTACATTTTAGAACTCGGTATACTGCAGAAAGCTTCCTATCCACTTTTAGTCCTATGGCTTTCTGAAACTTTCAGTCTCAAATTGGTGGAAGTGGTGGGGGTAGAATGATGCCCCATCAAGTAGAAGGATAAA
This sequence comes from Piliocolobus tephrosceles, assembly GCF_002776525.5. Classification (NCBI taxonomy): domain Eukaryota; kingdom Metazoa; phylum Chordata; class Mammalia; order Primates; family Cercopithecidae; genus Piliocolobus; species Piliocolobus tephrosceles. The sequence goes on from NC_045456.1 coordinate 601,236, forward strand.
CGCCCAACTCTCTGTTTAGTATACGTTTGAGTTCCTGAATAAAGGATTGAGAGGAACAGAGTCTTCCAACGGACTTGTAAGGAAGCTTAGCACGGTGGACCAGCAACAATGTTTTTTAATCTCTTTCCATCAGCCTTGTTTTCGTTGAAATTCCTCTCACATTCTGAAAACAGACTGACATTAAGGCTAGTTTTCAGTGCTTTGAGTTGTCTTTTTTCATATCATCAAAGCTATTTTCACTGCAGGTTAAGAGAAGTTTCAACAGAGGCTGCTAGCCAGATGCTATTTTAAACTAAAAGCCCTACTGTGTTGAAGGTATGGAATAAGGTAAAGGGACAGAGATAGAAGCTGAACTTTTCAGAAGATTTCTTACTTTATAGATTTGACTTTGTAACTATAGCAATGTTTTATATAACCAGACCACAAATTAACGTTTTCAAATCTCTTCCTTTTCTGCCAACGTAGTCCTTCCACCTCCTTGTCCAGGTTGTGCATCCTTTGCTTATGCTCATCACAGAAGTGCCCCTTGGTGCGCCCACTTCAAAGATATCCTAAGTCATCTCTCCCAATGTCCAGGCCTATTGTCACTTAATGTATGATTTCCTTCCTTTCTGTGTTATTCCCCAGGCTCACACACCTTCTCCTTTCTTCTCTATACCTCATCGATCCTCGGAGAGGATGGAAGGTAAGGCCAAGCAGAAGAGACAAAGATGAAGAGCTATCTTAGTGGTGCTTCTGTGTGTCAAGCTGTGATGAGTTTCGTGGCCCGAGCTGAAGATGATAGAAGCTTTGGGGGTTTATATAACTTTGAAAAATGATGAATCATATATCTTTTATGTTTTTAAAGGACACTTTTATGAAGAAGCATTTCTACCTCAAATTCTCTAAGTTGCAAATCAATAGTAAATCCATGCTATACAGGCATTCTTAAAGTATAATACATTTGTTCTAAGCATGAAAATGAAGCAATATTTTTAAACCTACTTTATATTCTGCACGATACTGGGGTCTGTGACGAACACGGGAGAAGGGTTCATGTTCTGTGCCCCTAAGGATAACTAGCAATAGTTGAGAAGATAATGTTACACTTAAAGCAACAAGATAGCATGATTAAGGCCTAAAATATATGGCAGAGACTCAGTGTATTATAAGAATAATGAGATCCATGAGGGTATTAAAACATTAGATGAATTAGACATTAAAAGTTCAGTATGATTTAGTACAGCAGTGTGAATGAATGAATGCAGCAGAATGATCCTGAGAATAGGAAGAAAGGAATCTACCTTTTATTTATTCCTTTGATAACCTCTCTAACTTGACTTTTTAAGTGCTGGCCACAATTATAAATAGGAAACCATATCTGTTGAGACTTCTCAAGGGTTACATAATAGTTTAGATAAATAAATATATATATGTATATTTATATGTGTGTGTGTGTGTGTGTGTAGATAGATAGATAGATAGATAGATAGATTAGAGTTTATTTCTTTGAGCAGCTTTAGGTTCACAAAAGACATGAATGGAAAGAACAGAGTTCCCACACATCCACTCACCCTTTCCTCAACAGTTTTCCTTGTTATTATCATCTTGCATTAGTATGGTACTTTTGTGACAATTGATGAGCCAGTAGTGATGCATTATTATTTACTAAAATCCATAGTTTATGTTAGAGGTCACTCTTTGTGCTGTACATTCTGTCAGTTTTGAGAAATATATAATGACACGTGTCCCGTTACGGTTTCATACCGAATAGATTTTTCTGCTCTATAATTCCCCCATACTCCACCTAGTCATCCCTCCCTCCTCATTCAATTGTTTGGAAAAGACTGATCTTTTTACTGTCTCTATAATTTTTCGTTTTCCAGAATTTCTTGTAGTTGAAATAATACAGTATGTGGCCTTTTCAGACTGACTTCTTTCACTTAGCAACATGTATTTACATTTCCTCCATGCCTTTTTGTGGCTTCAAAGCTCATTTGTTAAATCATTGAATAATATTCCATTGTATGGATCTACCACAGTTTGTTTATTCATTCACCAATTGAAGGATATCTTGGTTGTTTCCAAGTTTTGGCAATTATGAATAAAGCTGTAAACATTTGTGTGCAGGCTTTTGTGTAGACATAAGTTTTCACCTCATTTGGGTATATTCCAAGGAGGGCAGTTGCTGAATCATGTGTTAAGAGAATATTTAGTTTTGTGAGAAACTCCCAAGCAACTCCTAAGCTGTCTTCCAGAGTGGTTGTACTTTTTTGTGAAATGTCAGTTCAAATATTTTGATCATTTCAAGTGGGCTGTTGATATTTTTATTGAATTTGAAGTGTTCTTCTTTATTCAGATAAAGATTCTTTGTCATACATATGACTTGAAAATATTTTCTCCCAATCGATGATGAGTCTTGCCATTCTCTAAATAGTACCTTTTAAAGTACAAAAGGTTTTTATTTTGATGAAGTCTAATTTGTCAATTCGTTCTTTTATAAATAGTGCTTTGAGATCATATCACAAACACTGCCTAAACCAAGGTCATGAATATTTTCTCCTATGTTTTCTTCCAGAAGTTGTATAGTTGCAGCTTTTACGTTTAGGTCTATTATCTATTTCATTACTTTTTAAATGTATGTAGTTGGTTAAGAGCCAAAGTTCTTCCTCCTCCTCCTCCTCCTCCTCCTCCTTCCTCTTCCTCCTCCTCTTCTTTTACTATTATTATTTTGTTGAAGAGACTATTCTTTTCCTGTTGATATGTTTCAGCTGTTTTGTCAAAAAAATCAGTTGATCATAAATGTAAGGATTTATTTCTGGTTTTTAAATCCTTTTCCACTGATCTACACGTCTATCTTTGGGCCAATGCCATACTGTCTGGATTACTGTGGCTTTATGAGTGTTTGAAATTGGGTAGTATGTATTCTCTAGCTTTATTATTTTTCAGTACTTTTGTGGTGTTCTAAATCATTTGCATTTCCGTGTAAATTTTCAAATTACAATTTCAGTTACTGTAGGAAAGCCTGTTGGAATTTTGATATGGACTATATTAAATCTTTAGATACATTTGGGGATTATTGCCATCTTAACAATATTAAATCTTTTGATTTATGAAAATAGGATTCTTTCTACTTAATTAGATATTAATTTATTTATTCCTTATATTTTTCAGTGTACAAGTCTTGCACTTCTTTTGTTAAATTTACTCCTGAGTATTTTATTCTTCTTGATACTATTAAAATGAAATCATTTTCTTATTTCATTTTCAAATTATTTTTTGTTAGTTTATAGGAATACAATTGATTTTTGTATATCCATCTTGTATCCTGAAATATTGCTGAATTTTTTCATTAGTTCTAATAGGTCTAATAGGTATTTTTAAAAAATTCTTAGGTTTTTTATATACAAAATCATGATATCTGCAAGTAGACATAAATTGTATTTCTTTTGCTTCCCCAATTGCTCTGCTAAAACTTCCAGTACAATGTTGAATAGAAGTGGCAAAAGTAGACATCCTTGTCTTGTTTCTGATCTTAGGAAGAATAGTAAATTCCCTTCTATTCTTTTATTTGTGAGTGTTCTTAACGTGACTGAGTGTTGTATTTTGTTAAATTCCTGTATCTTTTCAGATGAGTATGTGTTTTTGTCCTTTACTAATATGATATTATATTGACTTAATTTTTTATGTGAAATTACCCTTGCATTCTTTTAATAAATTTCAATTTTTTAATGGTGTATAATCCTTTTTCTGTGTTGCTGGATTTGATTTGTTAATTGTTTTAAAGAATATTTTTTGTATCTACATTAGTGAGGGATACTTGTCTGTGGGTTTTTTTTTATGATGTCTGTCTAGTTTTTATATTAGAGTGATACTAGCTTCAGAAGGCTTTGGAAAATGTGTTCCCTCCTCCAATACTTCCTGAAAAAGTTTGTAAAAATTTTTTAAATTTTAATAAGTATTTGATAAAATTCACCAATGGAACAATTTGAACCTGATTTTTTTTTTTTTTAATTTCTTCTAAAAACAAAAACAAAAACAGGATACATGTGCAGAATGTGCCACTCTGTTATATAGGTCTACTTGTGCTAAAGCAGTTTGCTGCACCTATTGACCCGTCCTCTAGGTTCCTCCCCTCACCCCCACCCACCAGCAGGCCCTGGTGTGTGTTGTTCCCCTCTCTGTGTCCATGTGTTCTCAATGTTTAACTCCCACTTACGAGTGAGAACAGGTGGTGTTTGGTTTTCTGTTCTTGTGTTAGTTTGCTGAGGATGATGGCTTCTAGCTTTATCCATGTCCCTGCAAAGGACATGATTTCATTCCTTTTTATGGCTGCTTAGTATTCCATGGTGTATATGTGCCACATTTTCTTTATCCAGTCTGTCACTGATGGGCGTTTGATTTGGTCCCATGAACCTGATATTTTCTTTGTGGGACGTGACATGTTTTTTAAACAGCTTTATTTTGCTACAGTAAACAGCACATATTTAAGTCCAACAACTTAATGAGTTTTGTCATGTATATATACCAATAAAACCATCACCATAATAAAAACAATAAACAGGTACATTACTTCCAAACTTTTTCTAATGCCTCCCTTTTGCCCCTTCCTCACCTCAGGTCCCTCCAAAAACACTGATATACTCTTTGTCACTATAGATTAGTTTCTAATTTCTTGAATTTCATATACATTGAGTAATACATTATGTACTCTTTTATTATACTTTAATTCTGGGATACATGTGCAGAACATGCAGGTTTGTTACATAGGTATACACGTGCCATAGTGGTTTGCTGCACCCATCAACCCATCATCTACATTAGGTATTTCTCCTAATGCTATCCCTCCCCTAGCCCCCCACCCCACAACAGTCCCAGTGCATGATGCTCCCCTCCCTGTGTCCATGTGTTCTCATTGTTAAACTCCCACTTATGAGTGAGAACATGCGGTGTTTGGTTTTCTGTTCCTGTGTTACTTTGCTGAGAATGATGGTTTGCAGCTTCATCTATGTCCCTGCAAAGGACATGAACTCATCCTTTTTTATGACTGCAGAGTATTCCATGGTGTATATGTGCCACAGTTTCTTTATCCAGTCTATCATCGAAGGGCATTTGGGTTGGTTCCAAGTCTTTGCTATTGCGAACAGTGCTGCAGTAAACATACATGTGCACGTGTCTTTATAGTGGAATGATTTATAATCCTTTGGGAATATGCCCAGTAATGGGATTGCTGGATCAAATGGTATTTCTGGTTCTAGATCCTTGAGGAATAGCCACACTGTCTTCCACAATGGTTGAACTAATTTATGCTCCCACCAACAGTATAAAAGCGTTCCTGTTTCTCCACATCCTCTGCAGCATCTGTTGTTTCCTGACTTTTTAATGGTTGCCGTTCTAACTTGTGCGAGATGGTATCTCATTGTGGTTTTGATTTCCATTTCTCTAATGATCAGTGATGATGAGCTTTTTTTCGTATCTTTGTTGGCCACATAAATGTCTTCTTTTGAGAAGTGTATGTTCGTATCCTTTGCCCACTTTTTGATGGGGTTCTTTGTTTTTTTCTTGAAAATTTGTTTAAGTTCCTTGTAAATTCTGGAAATTAGTTATTTGTCAGATAGATAGATTGTAAAAATTTTCTCCCATTCTGTAGACTGCCTGTTCACTCTGATGATAGTTTCTTTTGCTGTGCAGAAGCTCTTTAGTTTAATTAGATCCCATTTGTCAATTTTGGCTTTTGTTGCCATTCCTTTTGGTGTTTTGGTCATGAAGTCTTTGCCCATGCATGTGTGCTAGGTTTTACTAGGGTTTTTATGTCTAGTGGTATTACCTAGGTTTTCTTCTAGGGTTTTTATGGTTTTAGGTCTCATGTTTAAGTCTTTAATCCATCTTGAGTTCATTTTTGTATAAGGTGTAAGGAAGGCATCTAGTTTCAGTTTTCTGCATACAGCTAGCCAGTTTTCTCAACACCATTTATTAAATAGGGAATCCTTTCCCCATTGTTTGTTTTTGTCAGGTTTGTCAAAGATCAGATGGTTGTAGATGTGTGGCATTATTTCTGAGGCCTCTGTTCTTTTCCATTCGTCAATATATCTGTTTTAACACCAGTACCATGTTGTTTTGTTTACTGTAGTCTTGTAGTATAGTTTGAAGTCAGGCAGCATGATGCCTCCAGATTTGTCTTTTTGCTTAGGATTGTCTTCACTATGTGGACTCGTTTTTGGTTCCATATGAAATTTAAAGTAGTTTTTTCTAATTCTGTGCAGAAAGTCAATGATAGTTTGGTGGGGATAGCATTGACTCTGTAAATTACTTTGGGCAGTATGGCTATTTTCATGATATTGATTCTTCCTATCCGTGAGCATGGAATGTTTTTCCATTTGTTTTGTCCTCTCTTATTTCCTTGAGTAGTGGTTTGTAGTTCTCCTTGAAGAGGACCTCCACATCCTTTGTAATTTGGATTCCTAGGTATTTTATTCTTTTCACAGCAATTGTTAATGAGAATTCACTCATGATTTGGCTCTCTGTTTGTCTTTTATTGGTGTATAGGAATGCTTGTGATTTTGTACATTGATTTTGTATCCTGAGACTTTGCTGAAGTTGTTTTTCAGTTTAAGGAGATTTTGGGCTGAGACGATGGGGTTTTCTAAATATACAATCATGTCATCTGCAAACAGAGACAGTTTGACTTCCTCTCTTCCTATCTGAATACACTTTATTTCTTTATCTTGCCTGATTGCCCTGGCCAGAACTTCCAAGACTATGTTGAATAGGAGTGGTGAGAGAGGACATCCTTGTCTTGTGCCGATTTTCAAAGGGAATGCTTCCAGCTTTTGCCCGTTCAGTATGATATTGGCTGTGGATTTGTTATAAATAGCTCTTATTATTTTGAGATACATTCCATCAGTACGTAATTTATTGAGAGTTTTTAGCATGAAGGGGTGTTTAATTTCATTGAAGGCCTTTTCTGCATCTCTTGAGATAATCATGTGTTTTTTGTCATTGGTTCTGTTTATGTGATGGGTTACATTTATTGATTTGTATATGTTGAACCAGCCTTGCATCCCAGGGATGAAGCCAGCTTGATCATTGTGGATAATCTTTTTGATGTGCTGCTGGATTTGGTTTGCCAGTATTTTATTGAGGATGTTTGCATCGATGTTCATCAGGGATATTGGCCTGAAATTTTTTTATTGTTGTTGTGTCTCTGCCAGGTTTTGGTATCAGGATGATGTTGGCCTCATAAAATGAATTAGGGGGGATTCCCTCTTTTTCTATTGATTGGAATAGTTTCAGAAGGAATGGTCCCAGCTCCTCTTTGTACCTCAGGTAGAATTCAGTTGTGAATTCGTCTGGTCCTGGGCTTTTTTTGATTGGAAAGCTATTAATTGCTGCCTCCACTTCAGAACTTGTTACTGATCTATTCAGGGATTCAACTTCTTCCTGGTTTAGTCTTAGGAGGGTGTATGTGTCCAGGAATTTATCCATTTCTTCTAGATTTTCTAGTTTATTTGCATAGAGGTGTTTATAGTATTCTCTGATGGTAGCTTGTATTTCTGTGGGATCAGTGGTGATATCCCCTTTATCATTTTCTATTGTGTCTATTTGATTCTTCTCTCTTTTCTTCTTTATTAGTCTGTCTAGTGGTCTATCTATTTTGTTAACCTTTTCAAAAAGCCAGCTCCTGTGTTCCCTGATTTTTTTGAAGGGTTTTTCGTGTATCTGTTTCCTTTAGTTTTGCTCCGATCTTAGTTATTTCTTGTCTTCTGCTAACTTTTGCATTTGTTTGCTCTTTCTTCTCTAGTTCTTTTAATTGTGACATTAGGGTTTCGATTTTAGATCTTTCATGCTTTCTCCTATGGGCATTTAGTGCTATAAATTTCCCTCTAAACACTGCTTTAGGTGTCTCCCAGAGATTCTGGTATGTTGTGTCTTTGTTTTCACTGGTTTCAAAGACCTTCTTTATTTCTGCCTTAATTTCGTTTTTTACCTGGTGGTCATTCAGGAGCAGGTTGCTTAGTTTCCGTGGAGTTGTGTGGTTTTGAGTGAGTTTCTTAATCCTGAGTTCTAATTTGATTGCACTGTGGTCTGAGAGACTGTTAGGATTTCCATTCTTTTGCATTTGCTGAGGAGTGTTTTACTTCCAATTATGTGGTTAATTTTAGAATAATTGCGATGTGGTGCTGAGAAGAATGTATTTTCTGTTGATTTGGGGTGGAGAGTTGTGTAGATGTCTATTAGGTCTGCTTAGTCCAGAGCTGAGTTCAAGTATTGAATATCCTTGTTAATTTTCTGTTTCGTTGATGTAATATTGACAGTGGGGTGTTTAAGTCTCCCATTATTATTGTGTGGGAGTCTAAGTCTCTTTGTAGGTTTCTTAGAACTTGCTGTATGAATCTGGGTGCTCCTGTATTGGGTGCATATTTATTTAGGATAGTTAGCTCTTCTTGTTGAATTGATCCCTTCACCATTATGTAATGCCCTTCTTTGTCTTTTTTGATCTTTGTTGGTTTAAAGGCTGTTTTATCAGAGACTAGGATTGTAACTCTGCTTTCTTTTTGCTTTTCATTAGCTTGGTAAATATTCCTCCATCCCTTTATTTTGAGCCTGTGTGTGTCTTTGCACATGAGATGGGTCTCCTGAATACGGTACACCGATGGTTCTTGATTCATTATCCAATTTGCCAGTCTGTGTCTTTTATTTGGGGCATTTAGCCTCTTTACGTTTAAGGTTAGTATTGTTATGTGTGAATTTGATCCTGTCATTAAAATGCTAGCTGGTCATTTAGCCTCTTAGTTGATGCAGTTTCTATATAGTGTCAATGGTCTTTACAATTTGGTATGTTTTTGCAGTGGCTGGTACCAGTTTTTCCTTTCCATATTTAGTGCTTCCTTCAGGGGCTCTTGTAAGGCAGCCGTGGTGGTGATAACATCTCTCAGCCTTTGCTTGTCTGTAAAGGATTTTATTTCTTCTTCGCTTATGAAGCTTAGTTTGGCTGGATATGAAATTCTAGGTTGAAAATTTTTTTCTTTAATAATGTTGAATATTGGCCTCCACTGTTCTGGCTTCTAGGGTTTCTGCAGAGAGATGCACTCTTAGTCTGATGGGCATCCTTTTGTGGGTAACCCAACCTTCCTCTCTGGCTCTCCTTAACATTTTTTCCTTCATTTCAACCTTGGTGAATCTGACATTTATGTGTCTTGGGGTTGCTCTTCTCGAGGAGTATCTTTGCGGTGTTCTTTGTATTTCCTGAATTTGAATGTTGGCCTGTCTTGCTAGGTTGTGGAATTTCTCCTGGATGATACCCTGAAGACTGTTTTCCAACTTGGTGTCTTTCTCCCTGTCACTTTCAGGTACACTAATCAAATGTAGATTTGGTCTTTCCACACAGTCCCTTATTTCTTGGAGGCTTTGTTCATTCCTTTCCATTATTTTTTCTCTAATCTTGTCTTCACCCTTTATTTCATTATGTTGATCTTCAATCTCTGATATCCTCTTTTCTGCTTGATTGATTCTGCTATTGATACTTGTGTATGGTTCATGAAGTTCTCATGCTATGTTTTTCAGCTCCATCAAGTCATTTATGTACTTCTCTAAACTGGTTATTCCAGTTAACAATTCGTCTGACCTTTTTTCAAGGTTCTTAGCTTTCTTGCATTGGGTTAGAACATGCTCCTTTAGCGTGGAGGAGTTTGTTATTACCCACCTTCTGAAGCCTACTTCTATCAATTTGTCAAACTCATTCTTCGTCCAGTTTTGTTCCCTTGCTGGCAAGGAGTTGTGATCCTTTGGAGGAGAGGAGGAGTTCTGGTTTTTGCAATTTTCAGCCTTTATGTGCTGGTTTCTCCCCATATTCATTGATTTATCTACCTTTGGTCTTTGATGTTGATGACCTTCGGATGGGGGTCTTTGGGATGTGCTATTCCTTTCTCTTTGTTAGTTTTCCTTCTAACAGTCAGGCCCCTTTGCTGCACGTCTGCTGGAGTTTGCTGGAGGTCCACTCCAGACCCTGTTTGTCTGGGTATCACCAGCTGAGGATGCAGAACAGCAAAGATTGCTGCCTGTTCCTTCCTCTGGAAGCTTCATCCCAGAGGGGCACCTGCCAGATGCCAGCCAGAGCTCTCTTGTATGAGGTGTCTGTCAACCCCTGCTGGGAGATGTCTCCCATGAGGAGGCATGGGGGTCAGGGACCCACTTGTGGAGGCAGTCTGTCCCTTAGCAAAGCTCGAGCGCTGTGCTCGGAGATCAGCTACTGTCTTCAGAGCTGGCAGGCAAGAACGTCTGCTGAAGATGTGCCCACAGCTACCCCTTCCCCCAGGTGCTCTGTCCCAGGGAGATGGGAGTTTTATCTGTAAGCCCCTGACTGGGGCTGCTGCCTTTCTTTCAGAAATGCCCTGCCCAGAGAGGACGAATCTAGAGAGGCAGTCTGGCTACAGAGACTTTGCTGAGCTGCAGTTGGCTCCACCCAGTGTGAACTTCCCGGTGGCTATGTTTACACTGTGAGGGGAAAACCACCTATTCAAGCCTCAGAAATGGCAGACACCCCTCTCCCCACCAACCTCAAGCATCCCAGGTCTACTTCAGACTCCTGTGCCGGCAGCGAGAATTTCAAGCCAGTGGATCTTAGCTTGCTGGGCTCCATGGGGGGTGAGATCTGCTGAGCTAGACCACTTGGCTCCCTGACTTCAGCCCCCTTTCCAGGGTAGTGAATGGTTCTGTCTCGCTGGCATTCCAGTCGCCACTGCAGTATGGAAAAAAAAAAAAAAAAAAAAAAACTCCTGTAGCTAGCTCAGTGTCTGCCCAAATGGCCACCCAGTTTTGTGCTTGAAACCCAGGTCCCTGGTGTCCCTGGTAGTGTAGGCATCTGAGGGAATCTCCTGGTCTGCAGGTTGCAAATACCATGGGAAAAGTGTAGTATCTGGGCCGGAATGCACCGTTCCTCATGGCACAGTCCCTCACACCTTCCTTTGGCTAGCGGCGGTAGTGTCCTGGCCCTTTGTGCTTCCCACGTGAGGTGACACCCCACCCTGCTTTGGCTCATCTGTGGGCTGCCCTGACTGTCTAACCAGTTCCAGTGAGATGAACTGGGTACCTCAGCTGAAAATACAGAAATCACCTGCCTTCTGTGTTCTTCTTGCTGGGAGCTGCAGACCGGAGCTGCTCCTATTTGACCATCTTTCCAGTTCTCCTGCCTATGTACTCTTTTTGGTTTGATTTATTTCACTTGGCATATTTACTATGAGATTCATCCATATTGTAGTGTGCATCAATGGTTCATTTCTGTATTGTTCTGTTTGGGCTGCTCTAACAAAATACAATAAACTGGGTAGTTTAAAAATAGTATAGATTTATTTCTTACAGTTCTGAAGGTTGGAAAGTCCAAGATCAAGGTGCTGGAAGATTTAATGCCTGATGGTGACCCACTTTCTGGTTGATATGAGATGGCTTCTCGCTGTGTCCTCACATGATGGAAGGGGCTAGATAGCTCTCTGGGGTCTCTTTGAGAAAGGTAGTAACCCCATTCATGAGGGATCCACCTTAATGAACTAATCACCCCCAAAGGCTCTACCTTCTAATACCGTCACCTTGGAGGTCAGGATTTCAACATATGAATTTAGGGGAACACAAACATTCAGACCATAGTAATTCCTTTTTTATTGCTGAGAAGTAATCCCATTGTATGACTGTACACAGATATTTTTGCTTTTATTCCATTCAATGGTTGATGGACATTTGAATATCTTTCTAGCTTCTAGCTATTACAAGTAAGCCTGTTATAGGCTGGAAGTGGAGACTCATATGCCATAACTGCTGTAATTGAATACTACAGACTGGGTAATTTATAATGAACAGAAATTTATTTGGTTCATTGTTCTGGAGTCTGGACAGTCCAAGAGCAAGGGGCCTGCTTCTGGTGAGGTCCTTCGTGCTGTGACATAACATGATGGAAGGTATTACATGGTGAGAGAGAAAGAAAGGGACTAACTCATTTTTGCAAAGAATCCATTCCTGCAATAATGAACCCACCCACAATAATGGCATTATTCCATTCATGAAGGCAGACCCTTTATGACGTATTCACTTCTTAAAGTTTCACCCTCTCTACATCACGTTATTAGGGATTAAATTTCCAACAACGGACTTTGAGCGACCCATTTAAACTGTAGCATTGGTCCATAGTTTTGTTTTCTTATCAATTTTCTGACTGGTTTTGTTAATAACAAAATGTTGGTCTTAGTAAGTGAGTTGAGGTATTCTCTCCACTTCAGTTTCCGAACAGTTTGTGTGGAATTGGTATTATTCTTTCCTTAACTATTTGGTAGAATTCACAAGAAGCCATCTGATCCTGGAGTTCTCTTTGTGGAAAGGTTTTTAACTACAAATTTCAATTTCTTTAATATATATAGGATTATTCAGGTTATCTATTGTTTCTTTAGTGAGCTCTTGTTGTTCATGCTTTCCAGTAATTTGCCCATTTTATCAAAGTTTTCAAATTTATTGACATAAATTGCTCATAATCCTCTTATATTATCCTCTAATATTTTCTAGAATCTGTAATGTTGCTACTTCTTCCATGCTTGATATTCGTAATTTGTGTATTTTCTTTCCTGACTAGCCTGGCTAAAAGTTTATCAATTTTGGGAGGCTAGTAAGGGATGATAAGTACTTAATAGGTACAATGTACACTAATTAGGTGATGGTTACCCCAAAAGACCACGATTCAACACTACACAACATACGTATGTAACAAAACTGCACTTGTACCCCTTAAATTTATACAGTGCTTAAACAAACTTTCCAAAAAACCAGTTTTTGGTTTCATTGATTTTTCTTTATTGTTTATGTTTTTATTTTACTGATTTCTACTCTGATCTTTACTATTTGATTTCTTCTGTTTGCTTTGGGCTTAATTTACTCTTCTTTTTTCGAGTTTCTTAAGATAAAACTTGCAGTAATTTTTTCGAGAACTTTTTTCTTTTCTAATATTGGCATTTTGTATTTTAATGCCTCTTTAGAGGTACCCCATGCATTTTAACATTTTGTGTTTTGATTTATATTAACTTATAAAGGCTTGTAATTTTACTTTTATTTTATCTCTTAGATCTTTGGGTTATTTAGAAATATGATAGTTTTCAGAGATTTGGGGATTTTACAGAGGTCATTTTGTTATTGATTTCCAATTTAATTCCATTGTGGTCAGAGAATATGTTTAATGTGACTTAAATCATTTTACTGTTATTGAGACTTATCTTATGGCCTAAAATATGGTCTGTCTTTATAAGTGTTCCCTGTATGCTTAGAAGAAATGTTTATTCTGCCACTGTGCAAATAGGCTGCAGAGAGTGACCATATCAGTGAAGCTCTCAGTCCTCATGGCCTTCCCTGCTCTGGCAGAACCACCACGAGAACAGAGCTGGGAGGTGTTGGAAGTAGCCCCAGGCACCCCAGGCAAAAATGCTACAGATTCCTACTCTTCTTTTTAAAAATTCACAATTTTTAAAGCACAAATGTTTCTTACATTGTTGTATGTCTTTAATCTATACCGTGGTGCTCAGATGGTTGTTTTTATCGGTTCTGATCAGCTTCGTAGTTTCTTTTTGGGAGGAGAATTTGCCAACCTCCTTGCTCAGCCATAGCTGGAACTCAGTTATGGGCTATGACATTTTAAGCAATATGTGGAAAACTTTTGAGGCAGTACTCCCTTAAAAGATTATTTTCTTGGCTAGGCACAGTGGCTCACGCCTCTAATCCTAGCACTTTGGGAGGCCAAGGCAAGTGAATTACCTGAGGTCAGGAGTTTAAGACCAGCCTGACAATGTGAAATCCCGTCTCTACTGAAAATACAAAAGTTAGCCTGGTGTGGTGGTGCATGCCTGTAATCCCAGCTACTCGAGAGGTTGAGGCAGGAGAATCACTTGAACCTAGAAGGGCAGAGGTTGCAGTGGGCTCAGATTGTACCATTGCACTCCAGCCTGCGCATCAAGAGCAAAACTCCATCTCAAAATAAATAAATAAATAAATAAATAAATAAATAAATAAATAAATAAAACAAAATAATGATTTTCTTCCTCCAAAAGCCAGGGTAGGCACTTCAATTTTGCCCCAACTGATGAGAGAAAAAGTTATCTATCGATGCATAAAATGTAACTGCAATAGCTTGTTTTACAGTCTGTGTATTGGAAGAGATGTATCTCTTATACCAGAATTTTTATGTATTTGCTAAGTAGCAATTAGCATTTGAGCTCCTGAGCTATTTAAAATACAAGGGGCATAGTTTCTGCTCTTTAGCTTTCCCTTTGAGTAGTTACTCACAGTACAACTGAGATGTCCATGGAGTTTTATCTGAAGCAACTAAAGAGAATTGTTTTCTATAGAACATCATGGATGGTAAACTAGGCTGTGATATAGCTAAGGATCAGTGGATAACAAAGGACCAGAACAAGAGTAGAAGAAAACGTGGATATAACATTTCCTCCAAATACTCATAGCTAAGCCATTTTCTTGTCCCTAAGAAGTCTGGATTGGAGTTAATAGCATTTATACCACAGCAACATTTGGTAATTATTATGTCTTATATATGTGTTTATCTTATATACAAATATGCTATCAAGGCTATCGATTAAAGATCGTAGACATAGTGAGGTTACGTGTTAAATGGAAACTTTTTATCCAGTAGAGCTGCAAATAAGTTATCTCACAGAAAAGATAACTCCATGGCTTAGAATTTATTGCCCTGTAGACAATTATCAGTTTTGTATTTAACCCAACAATCTTCTGCTAACATTCTTTATTGAATTTTCAACAAATATCTATCTTTTCAAATGTTCTTTGAATCAGTCTTAACATTTTACTGGTATCTTCATTGATTACATTTTTGAATAAAATCTTCAGCATACAAATTGTAATTATAATTAAAAAAATATACCTTAGTAATGCATGTGTGTGTATAGATAGAATAGAGAGAGACAGAGGGAGAGAGAATGTTTAATGTTCAGTAAAATATGTATAATTATTTCCATATGGTAGATTTCATTATGTTTTTCATTATAAGGCTCTGGGTTAGAACAAATCTTTCAGATACAGTTATGAGAGCCATCTGAACTGAATGGATACTGTGCACAATGGCAGTTAAGATTATGTTCAGTTTTGTGTCTAACTCCTTGCTACTCAGGGTTTGGTGCAAAGAGTAGAATGATTAGCATCACATGGAAGCTTGCTAAAATTTCAGAATCCTAGGCCCCACTCCGTACCAATGGAATTGGAGTCTGCATTTTAACAGGAACCTTGGCTGATTTGTCTGCACATTAAAGTTTGCAAAGCCCTAGTCTAGATGTCATGGAGCACGTGAACAGTTCCTCCTTACAAAACAAAAGAAGTTCACATTAGAATTTCCCAGGAGCAAGTTTGAAATATAAATATTCATGTTCCCCCTTCCTCTTTTCTCTCTACTTCTGTTCCACTGTTAGGATTGGATATTGCTGCATGTGAGAGAAACCAAATTACATGACTTGCCTCAATAGTTTACCTATTTTTTCCTCCCTGACTCTAAAGTTAAGAGATAAGCAGCCCAAGTAAAGTGTAGCTGCTCAAAAAAATAATTGTGACACAGCCTCCTATTTGCTTTCTAATCCTCCAATCTTAAAGTTTGGCTCTTCATGGTGGAAAGACATTGGCATTGCCTTTAGCTATCATTCCCCATTTCAGGCAGGAAGAAGGGGACAGTGGTAAAGAGCAAGCTAAATTTGTCTCTTTTTTTTTTTTTTTCAAGAAAACTGTAGATTTTCTAGCAATCTACAATTTTCTTCTACTCTTGTTCTGGTCCTTTGTTATCCACTGATCCTTGGCTATATCACAGCCTAGTTTAGCATCCATGATATTCTACAGAACTCTATGGACATGTAGTCGATTTCCACTTTTATCTAATTAGTTAGATTGGGTCAGAGTCAAATTTAGTTGTCTGGAGAGGTGAGCACTAACGGACACAGAGTGCTCTCAATAAAATCTGTGTTTTCATAAGAAGAGAATCTGTTCTGGATAGGCAACTGGTGGTTACAACCACCAAAAGAATACTCAAATCTGAAGGATGGGGTATTTCTGTGTAGTCTGAAAATTTTCCCCAGTTGATTCCGGTAAGTTCCCATGTTGCCAAATTGATTATTGCTTGAATAATGGTGTCTGAACAGAGCTTATTCTTACCTTATGAGCTGCCTATTTTATAAGACCATTCAGTACTAATCATTACTTTTATAATTATAAATAGATATGTTGGTACCTTTCTAATATTACAATTCTACTTCTCTTTTTAAATTCAGATTTTCATTCTTTGCCTCTCCCAAATGGCATTTTGACCGAGTTGTTGTTTTTGACATTGCTTCCTGAATTGCAAAAGTTTAAACCAACAAACAAAAATCATAATTTCCTTGTCAAGCTAAGATTGGTCTTTCATTAAACTGTCAGTATTTCACAGAACAAAGTTAAACCTTAAGTTCAAAAATTATTTTGTAGAAAATGTTTATTAAAGTTTGGTTACTAAGGTTTTATATAGCAGTTTTTCTCTTGTTTGTTCTCTCCATCTTTTCATTCAAAAAGACTAGACATAAGCTCATAAGGGTAAGAATCTAATTTGTTTATTGTTTGTATTGGTATCACCAAGTCTAACACATACATAGAGCTCAATACATCTTTGATGAATGAATGAATACCTAAAAATAGCCAGAGTGCATTGGAGGGATCGTTTTATAGAGATATCATGTGAACATTAATTGTCTAGCTATTGAGGAGATTTCTTCTTTGCTGAAATTTTGCAACTAACATCATTTACTCATTAACTTTTCCTTTAAAATCAAATGTATATAGTTCTTATATAGTTTCCTGCTGGCTAGGAAAATTCCTTGAGGGCTTGACTGATAGTGTAGAAGTGTAGAATGGCTATCTTTGTCTGCTTCAGAGATGAACACAGCAGGAGGATACAGTTACAGACCTTGCTAAAGTAATACTTGTCAACAATTTTTGCCTTGTTATCTGATTGTGAGTTTTTTTATGTTTTCTTTTCTGGAAGAAAATATTGTTCTGCAATTGAGAAAGCCAGAAGGCTAAAAATAACCTTTCCAATCTGCGTTTATGACTATGATATGCAGTCTCAAATATCAGAATACCTCCTGAATACAAATAGTACTCTGGGAAAAATGACTAATGCTTTCTCAGCCTGAATATAAAGAGACTTAAGGAAATAATATATATGGTTGTTGTTTATATCTTAATCTCCAATGTTACTTTGTAATAAATAGTATTTTCCACTCTAGGATTTTTTTTTTTTTTTTTTTGAGACGGAGTCTCACTCTGTCCTCCAGGCTGGAGTGCAGTGGCGTGATCTCAGCTCACTGCAACCTCTGCCTTTGGGTTGAAGCAATTCTCTGCCTCAGCCTCCCAAGTAGCTGGGATTAGAGGTGCCCGCCACCACACCTGGTAATTTTTTTGTATTTTTGATAGAGACGGGGTTTCACCATCTTGGCCAGGCTGGTATTAAACACCTGACCTCGTGATCCACCTGCCTCAGCCTCCCAAAGTGCTAGGATTACAGGCGTGAGCCACCTCACCCAGCTGGCTATTCTTTATTCATTGGAAAAGTTATCAAAAATTTGGAAATAGCTAAAAAAGATTACTAGCAGTTCTTTCAGTGTGGTTGTATGCTTGACTTTCTGTTGTCTGGGCTATTTGACATTTCTGGCGGGGCAGAGTTTAATTTGCAAGTTTTTGTCCACAAGAAATGCAAATCATTTCTGTTCCATAGAACAGATAATCCCATCATAGAGTTGCCAGACTTAGCAAGTAAAAAGTGCCTGCAGTATTTGGGACATATTTATACTTAAAAAAAATTGTTCATCTGAAATTTACATTTAACTGAGTGTCCTATATTTTATCTGGCAACCCTACCCCAGAAGTTCCAGTTTACGGTCATGTAGGTCATTGACCAGTTTTGTATCTAATTCAGAAATCTCACTGTAACACTGCCTATTAATACCTAAATTCTCAAATGTTCTTTGGACTTCTTTTATAATCTTAGTGTTTCCCTAATTAATTAATGAGTTACCTGAAATATATGACACACATTTATTTTATGTATGCGTGAAAGCTCTGACATGGTCTTTTGGAAAATTATAATTTTACAGTTTTGGAGGTCATCTACTTAAATATCCACATGGCCTTACCCGACGGAGCCAGCTAAATTGCAGTGCTGGGGAAGTGCACCTCAGGGGACAGTTTCAGCCCA
Organism: Piliocolobus tephrosceles; assembly: GCF_002776525.5. Lineage (NCBI taxonomy): Eukaryota > Metazoa > Chordata > Mammalia > Primates > Cercopithecidae > Piliocolobus > Piliocolobus tephrosceles. The sequence goes on from NC_045456.1 coordinate 619,483, forward strand.
GTTACATGTTTGCTTGGCTCTCAGAATAAATCTAAAGCAACAATATAACTTAAACTTTGTTTATTTTCTATTTTCGTTTTTGCCTTATTTTTGTTTTTCCCATTGATTTTGTGTTTTTATTGCTGGTGAATGTATGGCCAAAAAGTTATTCTCCATGGGTGGCAGTAATAGTTGAGATTTTCTTTATACCACCTGACCAGTGTGGCAATCACTGTTGGAAGGATGGTAGATATCTATTTTGTTGGATGAAAGACAACAGAAAATCTGAAGTGAGGTCTTTATTGTTTGTTTGTCTGTTTGTCTCCTTGTAAGCTCAAATCAGTTGAGAATTCCTTGCCATCTGGGAAGGAGAAAATCCCTTTGAGATTTGCACCAGTGAGATTTTGTGATTCTATGTTTATTTTTGACCTGCGGCTAAGGTTGTAGAACTATAGCTATAAGCCCTTCATGTATCTCTGTGTCTCTGTTCTTGAGAAAGACCTTTACCTTTCATTATGTGAGTGTGACATATTTTTCTACTTACAGAGGGTTTTAATACATTACAGTATTACATCTCTTAAAGAAGCTCTGTTCTGATTGGGTTTAAGGATATGTGCTTATATAAAAAGGATATTCCCAAAATTCACAGGAAATAACGAAATTGAAATTCTAATATTTTAAAAACTACTAGCTTAGAAATGTTTTTAAAATCCAAGTTTATACGATAAAGATTAGTATTTTGACAAATTAGCCTAAATTAGTAACTTTGGTTTAAAATAAATGATAATTTGTATATTTTCCTTAAATTTATCAGAGGGAGGCGTAGGACAAGTGCACATTTTATATTTTTAATACGATTTTGACTTACAATACTTCATGAAGAAAATAGTTACTTTAAACTTTCTAAACTTCTAATATTGGTTTAACAATCAAATAAGCTCACATTTTTTCCTGTATATTTAAAATTATTAAAAATATAAATTTGTGATCAGCTAAATTGAGTCATTATTCTAACAAACTTTCTATTAACAGTAATTATGTTTTGTATTTTAGTAGCTTAAATATAATTTTAAACATCCTAAGTTAATTTAAGATCCTGGACTAATCTTAAATTAATTTATGGATATTAATTATCCAATATTAAATGCCAATATAATTCTTAAGAATGATTGGATACTGTAACATTGATTACTAAGTCTATATACTTTTATTTAGATATGTTTCCTTCTAATATGTTGTAGAGTAGCCTTCTCTATGAGTCATGGTAGAAAACATGTTCCTTTTTGTCATTTTAACTAAGTGTAAAAGGGGTTTGAGTGGCTGCAAAAAATTGTGTTATTTGTATTTATGAGCTTTGCTACTCTGCCAGAATGCTTGTATATGATAGATAGTTTTGAAATATATGACCCCCTTTTAAATTTTTCTGTAAAAACACAATTTTTGTTACAAAGTCTGTGGTTTTTAGAGTCTGTGGTTCAGACTCTACAAGGAGCAATATTGACAGAGAAATGCAACCACTTATTTGCAGTTGTAAATGAATGAGATTTTGTTCTGCAAGAAGAAAAGAAAGTGTTATTATCCTTAATTGATGTAGAAGGTATATAGAAAGTTGAAAAAGTTTGTAAAAAGGGATTTTTTAATTGTCTTTCTTTATAATAGTTTCAAATGCTGAGTCTGAAAAGAAACAACAAAATGTGTTTATATTTTGACAAAGTTGGCTCGGTTTTAATTGGTTTAATAATCAAATAACATATCAATTGAAACTAGAACTTGGATTTCTTTCTGTAAAAGTGATAAATTTGTCTTAGAGTTTCTACAAGGGATAGGAAAATGTTATTCCTTTCCTTCCTGGTAACCTGCCCAGATGGCAGTTTCCATGTCTCACCATAATTGAATTATCTGCTTTTGTTGATTTGATTATATTTTCGATTTCTATTTTTCTGTGTCTGTGCAAAATAGCTCTTCTAAGAGAAAGAGAAAGAAAGGAATAAAGGGGGAAGGAAAGAAGGGAGGGAGGGAAGGGAGGGAGGGAGGGAGGGAGGGAGGGAGGGAGGACCCCATCAGTGAGAACTGGCTTACCGCATGTAATTTACAAGACCATTCAAGGCGCATTGCTGGAGTCAGAGGAATGGTTTGAGACTATGGAAACAATTATGATTTTTCTAAACAACAACAAAAAATATGTTCCTCACTTGTGAAAGAGCTATGGTTCTCTATAATTATGCTACTTTTCTCTATGTCTATTTTCTTCTGACTCTTTCATTAACAGGCATTATTTCTCAAGCATTCATGATTCTATATTAATAAACTGACCAAATCTTTCTGAAATCTCTTTTAATTATGCCTTTCAAGATCAAATCCTACATTAACAAATAAATAACATTTTTAGATTATCTTTACTATCTGCAACCGTCTTTGAGATTTCCCAAAGAGTCCCTAGAAAAGCGAAAAAAAAAAAAAAAATGCTATTTTACCATATCAGAAAGAGATGCCAGAAATAATTAAGGGTCTTTTTGATAGTTCTATATTTCTTAATTAACTCAACACTATTGTAAAATTTTCATGGAAGAATTACCAAATCAGAAGAGATTCTCAACCTTCTTAAGCTTAAGTTTTTATAGGTAAATTTTTATTCATATAAATATTTTGGAGATTGTCAGCTTTATGGCAAGGCCCTGGAGGTTTGTCAATGCTTTCACAGTTCATAATATATTATTATTTTTAAGGGACTCATTGATCAAACCCTTCAGAAATAGTTATCACTATATCCTAATAGAGAAATCTACCCTTCTGTGTCTCTATACTATTGGCTACAGTGTAACCACAACCGTCCAGTTGCATTATTGCTTTTATCCTTCCACTTGATGCTTGCTGAAGGCTCTGCTATCAGCTACAGGTTAAAATTTTTTCTTTTTTTTTGAGACGCAGTCTCGCTCTGTCGCCCAGCCTGGAGTGCAGTGGCCGGATCTCAGCTCACTGCAAGCTCTGCCTCCCGGGTTTCCGCCATTCTCCTGCCTCAGCCTGCCGAGTAGTAGCTGGGACTACAGGCGCTCGCCACTTCGCCCGGCTAGTTTTTTGCATTTTTCAGTAGAGATGGGGTTTCACCGGGTTAGCCAGGATGGTCTTGATCTCCTGACCTTGTGATCCGCCCGTCTCGGCCTCCCAAAGTGCTGGGATTACAGACTTGAGCCACCGTGCCCGGCCCAGGTTAAAATATGTGAAGAAAACAGTCTCAGGGCTGAGCACGGTGGCTCACGCCTGTAATCCCAGCACTTTGGAAGGCTGAAGCGGGTGAATCACTTGAGGTCAGGAGTTCGAGACCAGCCCGGCCAACATGGTGAAACCCTGTTTCTACCAAAAATACAAAAATTAATTGATGTGGTTGCACATGCCTGTAATCCCAGCCACTCAGCAGACTGAGGCAGGAGAATCGCTTGAACCCAGGAGGCAGAGGTTGCAGTGAGCGGAGATCACCCCGTTGCCCTCCAGCCTGGGCGACAGAGCAAGATTCTGTCTCAAAACAAACAGACAAACAACAAAAACAAAAAAAGAAAATAGTCTCAGAATCTTGAGGGAATGACTTTCCAGTGTACCATGAACTATTGATAAGGAAATAGACTCTTAGCTAAGATTTGTAGCTGGCTAAGCTGTCAGGCTGTACTATGGACTGTTAGGAATTTTAGGAATTTTTTCAGTCTGAAACCAAACATGTTTCATGAAAGCAGATTGCTGATCAACAGAACAATTCATTACCTGGGATTAAATAAACTGATGAAGAAAATATTGTGGTTATTTATTTGGAGTAGTATTGATATAATTTTGAATTTTCTTTTTTATAGATAACCCTTTCTTTTTTTCTTAAGCTGTTCTTAACTCTCAATTTACTAGATTGTGATTTTGTAGACTGAAAACATTTTTAGTATCTGACTCTCATTTCACCCTCTCCCAATTTAAATGAATTTTGAATACTATTAAGAGGTTGGAGCTGTGATTTTTCATTTAACTATGTGGTTAAATTTTAGGCAGGATTGATTGAATTTACAGCATGCAAAAACAAACATCATTTGCCCTATTTAATTTCTTCCCACCTCACCCCTCCTTCCTAATTTGTTTTTAGTTAAATTTTTACTTGTTATATAGTTGGGGCTTATAATAACAATTCGATTTTGTTCTGTGCCATTAATTTTGGCATCTCCTCAGTGTTATTCTATACTTACCTGAATTTAATGCTCATCACCTAGGCTTTTGCCATGGCCATTACTGAGTACTTTGTTCTGATTAATCTCTTAATTATCTGGATTTTGTTGTCAACTAGTTCTTTCAAGAAGGGCTTATAATACTGTTTTCCCTAGATCTTTCCTATTTGAAAGTTAAAGTTTGTTTCCTATATATTTTTAAAACATCGTTACTTATTATAATGTTCTTGGGATATAATTTCATTCACTAGAAATATGTAGCTATTGTCCTCATTGGTTTTTGGCATTAAAGACTGTTGTGGAGAAATCTGAGAATAGCTTGTTTTCTTCCCTGTAGATGCCTTGCTTTCGATGGATATTTGGGGAATTCTTTATTTATAGTTGAAGTTCAATACTTTTACTAGGATACTATAGTTTGAATATGGTTTGTCCTCACCACATCTCATATCGAGCTTGGTCCCCAATGTAATGGTGTTGAGAACTGATTAGACCTTCAAGAGGCATTTGGGTCTTGAAAGGTCACTCTTGGGAATGAGTGAGTTCTCCCTCTCAGGGGAATGGATTCATTCCCACAAGAACAAGTTGTTATAAAGTGAAATTGCCTCTCATGTTTTGCCGTCTTTGTGTGCACACAATTCTTCCTCTGTTTCTTTGCCATGTTTTGACATAGCAAGAGGCCCTCACCAGAAGTCAAGCAAATGCTGGCACAATGCTTCTTGGACTTCCCAGCCTCCAGAATCATGAGCCATATAAACCTATTTTCTTTATAAATTACCTAGTTTTAGGTATTCTGTTATAGCAACAGAAAAGGGACTAAGATACAGGGTAAGATCATTTGGTATTTTCCTAGAGCATTTATGACACCTTCAATCTACAGATTCAATTGTTTCTATAATTAAGAGAAATATTATTATATTTACAAATAATCATATCTACCCCATTTGTTGAGTTTTATTATATTTTTAAACATAGAGTCTATTTTAGGCTAGTTTTAAGTTAATTGCAAAATTGGGCAAAGAGTACAGAGAGTACCTGTAAACCCCCGTCCTCCCAATACATAGAGCCTCCCCCACTATCAGCATCCCATATCAGAGTGGTATATATGTTACAACTGATGAACCCCACATTGGTATGTCATTATCTTTCAAAGTCCCTTAATGTTCATTCTTGGTGTTGTACATTATATTGATTTTGACAAATGTATAATGACATGTATGCATCTTTGTAGTATTATACAGAATAATTTCACTGCCCTAAAAGTCCTGTGCCTTGCTTATTCATCCCTCCCTCTTCCCTAACTCCTAGAAATCACTGATCTTTTTACTGTCTCCACAGTTTTGCCTTTCTGTAATGTCATGTAGCTGGAATCATACGCTGCACAACCTTTTCAGATTGGCTTCTTTCACTCCATAATGTGCATTTAAGTTTCCTCCATTTCTTTTCATGGCTTGGTAGCTCATTTCTTTTTAGAGCTTAATAATATGCCATTATCTGGATTGTCATAGTTTAATTATCCTTTCACCTACTGAAGGTCATCTTGGTTGCTTCCAAGTTTTCCCATTCATTTTTAAAAGAGCTGTATAATTTTAATACTTAATTTTTTTCTCCATGATTGTGTTATTCTTTACTGTTTTATCCATAACTCTCATCCTGATTATCTCAAATATCCCTTCATGGTGGATGTTGGTAATTCAACTTTTATCCATCTTACTTTAATGTTTTTTGGTATTTCTGATTTCTGTTAATTATGAAATCATGTTCTCTTGGTTTTTAATTTAATTCCTTAGACCTGCTATCTCTATTTTCACGTAATTCTAGTTTTTTGTGATCTTAAGTTTATGTTTTTGCTTTCGTGAATCCAAGTCCTTATTAAGTTGTTCTACAATGTAAAATACTTGTAGGGGTTTTCTTTCTGTTTTATTGTCTTATGTTTTCTCTAAGAGTGGATTTTTCATCTGTCTTTACTTTTTTTGGTCTTCCTTTTTTGGTATTGTTGTAATATGTTTACATATCTGGAATTTTTGTGTGTTTTAATTTATCTTGCCCATATGTTGGCATGCAGTGAACACTTCTATTTTCTCTTTGCCTGACTATCCTCGACTTTTTTCATAACATCTGAGCATAAGTTTTGGGACTAGATATTGAAAGTGTGTGGTATCCGGGATGGCAGGAAAATTCCACTGGGGCTTTTTGTAGCTTCTGTTAGAATATGTGGTTTGTTTCTGTTTCTTGAGAAGACGTTAAATTTCTTGAGTCAGGGTTAATTCTCTCCAGTCAGGATGTGTCCTGTTTCTATGGAGGGATATAGTCTGGCTTTAAATCATTTTCCCAATTGTGTAGACAGTAGAGCCTTTAGTTCTCTTAGAAAGAATTTTTCATTTTATTTTACATTTTCTGCCTTTTACCACTCATCCCAAGTCAGAAGAGGAATAAGATAGAAACGTTGACTAAGTTTTTTTCTATCCCAGATTATGGATATTTGTTAGAGTTCCTAGGATTTTGCCAGTTCATCAGTCTGGCTCATGATTAGGTCTATAGTCTGGAAACTTTCAGTACCACTCTGATAGATACTGCCTTTTTCCTAAGGGTATCACTTTTTGAAGTTTAGTTCTTTGAGTCATGTTCTGTTGTATGTTTTAATGTTAGAGGAGAATACTTTTGATTTAGTTTCATTCCACTCTGCTTATCCACTTGACCTTCTTTAAAGTAAATTTAAGTCATTGAGTATTATATAACAAATTTGATCCTTCTTCTATTTACTGTGTTCCTTTGGGCGTCTCACTTATCCTCTCTGGTCTGAATTTCTTCATCTTTGCATGATATGGTATTTATCTCATGTACCTGTGGACAGGCTTAGTTCATATAATATATATAAACACCTAACTTCAATTAGATGACTACTGGAATAGTCTAGGTAAGAGATGATGCTGGTTTTAGTGAGATTAGTAGTATCATAGAAGAGGAGAAGTGGACAGAGATAAGACATTTTTAGAGACAGGCATGACAGGACTTGAATCAGGTTGTGAAATCTGACAAAATTGGGTGTAAATCCTGACTTTACCATTTATGACTATGTGCAACTACATCAATAGCTCTAGGTCTCAAATTCATCAACTGAAAGATGGAAGGTATAAATAATTGTTATGGAGACTGAGAGAATGTGAAGCTCCTAGCATAGAGTCTGACAGAGCATAAATACTTGGTAAATTTTAGCTACTATTAGCAATAATTGCATTAGCATTAATATTATAATTTGTTTTAATTTTTATATTTAATTCAGAGAGGTGAAGAAAGGAAAGAGATCCTGATAGACTCTTAGGCTTTTTGACATTTGGGTGAATAGTGGTGTCATTCACTGAAATTTGGATAACTGATAAAACATTTTTGAGGGGGAGGGAGTCAAATAATCAGTTCCTCCAAGTTTTCCATTTATGACAATATCTAAAATCACCTTGACAATCTGGTTGCATTTTTCCTGAATATTCCAGTTTGCCATTTTCCCATTTAAAGTGTGTTACTCAGAAGTGGAGTTAATGTTGATATAGACACTATGTATATTAATAGAATTTAAAGTATCATTATCTCGTTGGAAGCCATTTCACACTCTTGCTTTATCCTGCCCCAGGAAGATCCTACATCCCTGATGAAAAATTCATGCTGAAGATTTCAGTGGTCTTGACCCTTGTGATGTCTTATGCTAAACAGAAGAAAATACACTGTCCAGGTCAAAGAGCATAATGGCATAAGTTCAGATTAGACATTGCAATAACGTTCATATGACATCTAAGACTTGAATACTTGCATGTCCCTTAAGAAGATAAAAATAATGAATTTCATTTAAATGAAGAATAAAATAATCTCTGGAACTCCCCCTAGGGCTGGTTGTAGTGAAACATGCATAAATAACAGATACGGCATGATCAGTCAAGTATAAGTTTTTTTAAAATACCATTCATTAACAGTTTCATTCATTAATTGAGAACTTATCTTTAGAACCTACCATGTGACAAGACACTCGAGAAACGTCAATGAACTAAAAGTTTACTGCTCAACTTGTATGTCCTCTTTGGACAATGGAATCTTGAAGGCAACAATTAATGAAGGAATTTAGTTTGAATATCTGCCTGGAACAACCCTTAGTCATATTCTTTTGATGCAGGACCAGGTAAAGACAACAGAGAGGGTTAATTAAAAATGAAAATGTCTGTAATATGGAATGAGAATGAGACAGTCCATGAAGCGGTGACTTAAATAGTATGTGTATGTATCCATGTGTGTATGTCTAATGAAAATAACCACATGATTATATTAAAATATAATACAAACCAAAGACAGCATACCTTTTAGTTCCGGTATTCCCTTTAAGTCAATCCCACCAAGCTCTTGGAAAAATCCTTAATGAAGTAGTTGAAGGGAAATGTCTTTGATCTAGTGCTGTACCGATTCTCTTCTCTTTGCCATTCTGGTATCCACACTGGTCTGCATCACATTGCTACTTCCTTTTATCAGGTGTTTGTACTAACTGCAAAACTTCTCAATATCCAAATCTAATTTGTTCTCAAAGCTTACTGTTTAACACACATCTTCTACTGATTTTCTGTAGCTCCAGCTACTGCGGCTCTGAATTTCCTAATCTACAGATCTTTCATTCACTGCTGGATCTTCCATTGTGTCCTTGAGAGTACATCTATTGTTCGTTACCCCAGGAAGGGCTCTTTCCTCTCTATATTTCTTGTCTGCTGCTTGTTCTCTGTCTTTACATGTTCTCATCTGGGCTGTAGTAGATGGGAAGGGTTATGGCCTGCCCTCAATTTGACAAAAATAAAGCATCCTGTAAGTTGAATAATATATTTTTAAAAAGTCTTCCCCTCCTATTTATTGCTCACTCTTTGTGCCAAATCTCCTCCACCAGACCACCTCCCGTGACTGACCAAGTTCCTTTTTCTCTTGTCCTACTTTCTCACTGACATACATGAATATATTAACTTGCCTCTCAATATAGTGATATTTCTTTTAAAGTTTTAAAAATCCATTTTGATCAGTCATACACTGTTCCTAGAAACTTTTTACAATTCTCTTCATCTAATGCAGAGTTTACCTTCTATTAATTCCTGTAAATCACCTTCTTAATCCTTGTTCATGGCAGCTGGCAGCTTTGTACAGAAATTCCTTATGTTACCTTAAATGAAGAGATTGAGAGTAAATGGCAGGTCGTTTTAGTGCCAAGGTTTTCTTAGTGTCTTATATATACTTGGTCAGAATTTTTGTTTTCACAGTAAATACAGTAAACACATATAATCTAGATAAAATACCTCTTACATTTGAGACCTTTTAAGTTTTTTTCTAAATGAATCTATTATCTAACTTAACAATTATATTAGACCAATATTTTGTATATTGAATTGACTTAAAAGAATTGATTCTTGTATTTCAAAAATGAGTTTGATGGTAAAGATTGTTTAGAAATTAAGCTCAAGTATATCACCTGGACCCAAACGTATTCATTTGAGACAGGGGCTTTCAATTTTAGTAGTTTAATAACAGAAACTGTATTTAAACAAATCTCATTTGCAAAACTCTTAAAATTCATTTCCCCAAATCAGATCTACAAGCTCTCCGAATTTACTCTTCACAGTTGTACCAGAAATATGTTCTAAACTGTGAATCTGAATAAAGTTAATCCTGTTTACACCTTTTGATGTGTTTTCTCCATCTTCAGGGTAAAGATGAAAACCTTTAAATATGGGTCTGAATGACTTCCATCAAGTGGCCTCAGTCTACATCTTCCAGTATCAACTGTAGCCACATAGCCCCAAACTCACACTCTAAAGTCCAGTCATATCATTATGCTATTTCTCCTCCTCTCTTTATCTCATCTGCTTGTCACGAATATTTTGTTATCAAGAAACTAGAACTTGGTTAGTCATACTTTTTAAAAAATAATGAATTTGGTATGGGTTCTTAAATATTCTCAAACACTAGGATACTGAAGAAAATCTAGTGTATCAGTCGTCCTATGATTTTTCTTTTCATGATCAACAAATGCTCAGGCTTGAAAGCAGGTCTAACATTATATTCCAAAGAGCAGGTACCATCAAAATTCTTGGAAAGTTGGTCTGGAGATCAAAGTCAAGGCACGGATCCATATTCTCTTGCTAATGTCAAGCTCAGTGACTGCTTAAAAATCCAGGATATCATGTTTTACATTTTTTAAAACTTGAATGATTCTCATAGAATTAACATTTTGAAGTGAAATCATTCTGTCCCTCATCAGTGCATACTCACACCTCCAGCTTGAAATACAGCTAATCAGTAGGATTGCCTGAGTATCTATTGCTAACAAGTTCATTACACTTACGTGAAAGTATTTTTTTCTCTCTCTTAACCTAGTTAAGACAAATATTGTCGGGGTTCAAACACTAAAATCCGTAATTTCTTCAACAGTAAAATGGAAAATTTTACACATGTGTTTCAATTCTGCTCATCTAGTATTCCACCTCTGACATTATATTTTCTTTTAAATTGGAATATACTTTTCCTACCACGTCACCATTCTCTCACTCCCACTAAGAAATGTAAGATTTTCCTCTTTGTGAACCTCTTCATGGATTTCCATTGCTAATTCTGTACTCATTCAATCAAAGTTCAAACAAAAAGTGTGTGATAGAGGAACAGAGCAGAAATTAGAGAGAGAACTTCATGTCAAAGTTATGTTTTTTCAACTAGAGTAATAAAAATAGTTATAATTCATCCAGGAACACATCACTTAGGATCAGAAAGAAAGATTTCTTTCACATTTGATGCTGGAGAATATTTTTAGGTAGAACTCGTATATTTAGAATACCTAAGGACCCAGTGTTTCCCAGATTTTTTTTTTTTTTTTACCAGAAAAGTCTCATAAATACTTCCTTTTCTTATAACAAGACATGATTTACCAGTGATTTTTTAGTGCATATTGGATGACCAGAAATAGTGTCTCTAATAATTCTGAAATCCTAACAGCAAGTACAGTCTAGTGCTTGAGAGCCCAGACTCTAGCTTAATTCCCAGCTTTGCAATTTCCTAGCTCTGGGCAAATCACCTAAAGTCTCCATACTTCAGTTTCATCAACTGTAAAATGGAAATACTAATGACGTATACTTCATAAGGTTGTAATAGGTTTAAACTAGTTAAAATACATCAAATGCATAGAAGAGTAGCTGATACATAGCACCATGTAAATATTTGATATTATTGATATCTTCTCTTTGATTGACTCGCCATCTTAGCTCCTTTGTTTCCCACTCACACAATAAAAGAGTTTAAAGTTGCCCTCTGTAGACCAGAACTTTAAAATTGAAAATGTTTTCTTTCTTTTTAGTAGTTTAGGATAATGAAGTTCACAACCCAGATTAAACCATTGGAAAGTAGCTGTAGTATAATGCAGTCAGTGTAGAGCCGGGATTTGTGCTATCCAATAGAGTATCTGCTAGCCAAAATGTGGTTATTTAAATTTAAACTCATCAAAATTAAAAGGTTAGTTCCTTGGTTGCATGAGGTCCCACTAATCACATTTCAACTGCTCAATAGCCACAAATGGCAGGTGGTTATCACATTGGGCAGTACAGATATAGAATATTTCCGTCAACACAGAAAGTTATTTTTGACAGCACTAATGATCAAAATCTGATGCTGTACTTTGTGTTCTTTCCTCTCATACAACAAACAGTGCCACTCATTTCTATTTACCTTATCACATCTAGTCAAGGAGCATCTTTAGTTGTTCCCACCTTCCTCCCCTGCAATTCTTCGTCATTTCAATTCACAACATATTAGTCATTTAAGAATTACTCACATGATAAAGACATCTGTTTGCTGAACATAAGCAAGATATCTTCTTTTTGAATTGGACTCTCTTAACCCCTCTTCCAAGCAAAGAAAGGGCCCTGATATTTCTTATAATATTGCCTAGATATTCAAGGTGTTAGATTTTCTATTTTCTAAAAAACAGAGAATTATGATATAAATACTTGAATTCAATTTTTGCATTGAAAATAAAGGGCAATTTTTGTTCAGGTTTAGGCTAATTGGAGTTATTTTTAAAATTATACTATTTATTGTCTTTCAATTTTTTTTTTCCTCCGAGACAGAATCTTGCTCTGTCACCCAGGCTGGAGTGCAGTGCAGCTATCTCGGCTCACTGCAATCTCCACCTCCTGGGTTCAAGCAATTCTCCTGCCTCAGTCTCCTGAGTAGCTGGGATTACAGGTGCCCGCCACCACACCTTGCTATTTTTTTGTATTTTTAGTAGAGCCAGGGTTTCGCCATTTTGGCCAGGCTGGTCTCAAACTCCTGACCTCATGATCCGCCCTCATCGGCCTCCCAAAGTGCTGGGATTACAGGTGTGAGCCACCGTGCCTGGCCTATTTATTGCCTTTCAAGCCTCTCCCATCTTCATCACCAAATAGTTATCTAGAAATTTACAATTAAGTCTTTATATATATTCTGCAGGTATTATCAATCCTATCTTAATCTTTTTCCAGTTTCAAAATAAGCCTGAAGTAAAAGGAAATAGGAAGTTATTCTAGTTTGGATTTCATCAAAAGCAGACTGTGAGACAGACAGAGATTTGTACACAAGTAGTTTATTTGGAAAGTGGTTCCAGGAGGTACTATGAGGGAATGAGAAAATGTGACAGGGAAGAGAATAAAGACAATATTGGGAATGCTAATAAGTAGTTTTCTGTGGGCAACTGGAGCACAGTCCTGCTGGGGAGCCATTAAGAGACTGTGGACTACAACTCAGAGTTGTCCCACAGACAAGTCAGAAATAGAAATCTAGGGTATTTATTAAATCCATACCCCTACCCTTTAATTGTTGAGAGTAATTCTTGGGGCATTACCATCTACACATTTTTTGCCTTTCCCACCAGTGGATTAATCAGAATTCTGAGGCAGGAGAAAGCCCTGGGCAGAGAGATATAAGAAGCTAAGTATGGAAACTGTCTCTGGTGTACGCCACAGGTTATGAGTGGGGTGCCAATACCATCTGCTACAGCTGACTACTACACATAGTTTGAGTGGCAATCTAATATACATTGAAATGGCAATATAGGAATATCTTTCAAAATCCTTTAAGCAGGTTATATCCTTTTCACCTTACAATTATATTTCTAGAAATTTATCTTAAGGAAATAGAGATAGGCAAAATGCTAGCTTGCTGTATTATTTATAACTGTAGAAAATAGAGAACAACCTAATTCTAAAAATATGTTATTGGTTAAATAAGTTTCATATATTCTTATAATGTAATATAATGCAGCCAATAGAAAACATAATTATGAATAATTAAGAGCATATATAATATGTGCAACATATGTAGAATATTTGTGATGTATTAATAAGCATAAAACAGTTGTCAAAGAGTATATTCAGTATAAGCCCAATTAAACACACACACACACAGAGGCAATGAAAAATGGCTGAAATATTATATGAAATAATTAACACTAGTAGTCACTAGGTTTTAGGATTAGAGGCAATTTAATTTTTATTGATGCCTTTCTAAATGTTCTGCAATAAATGTTATTTTTATAACCAGAAAAATCATTAGGTGCAATTTTAAAACAAAATTAACCTTTTTTAATATTGACATTTTCAAACCTGAAAACCCATTGCTTCTTTATGTGTAATTGCAAGTTAGATTCTAAATCTAGCAATTACACCAAGAGCATCTCACATTTCTTTTCCTCAGACAGAGTAGAAATATGTATAATCTTTGGGAGGACTTGATTGCAAACATGTATGTGCTTAGAATGCAAGAAGACAGATTGTAGCTAAAGTTATTTTCTCTGTCTAACCGGAATGATGTTGTGATTTAGCCTGTAGGATTCCCCTGAAAAATGGATTTTTGAAGGCAGATAAACTGTGTCCCTGCATAAAATAGGATTCTGACATATATCAAAACAAGTGGGTTATTGACCTGCTTGTATGCAGCATATGCTATTTCTTATGTTAGCATCATCTCAGTACTGCAAACACTATAGACAGTAATAAATTATTAAGAATGGCTCTGAAGAAAGCTAGAGTGGTGAAGTTTGTGGAATCTGACATGAAGTATATGGAGAGATAGTTTCATAGTCACAGCCTAGCTCCCTAACTTCATAGTCCTATAATATACATATGAAAAGAGTGATCCAACCCAAATCCATCACCTTACACATGCCCTTCCCATTGCTGACAGCAAAACAGCTGAAAGAAAATGGATTAGTCATTTGTTATTATCATCATTGCTTTATAATTAAAAAGAAAATGCAATTTGAAATACTACTCTATGTTTAAGTGCTAAATGAACTACCAGGTTTGTCATGTTAATTGGAGGAATATCCTTGACATAATTGTGTTTGACCTTTCATCTGTCTATGGAGTGTTTGAACATATAAACTCAGTTTTTAGATATGTACACAAACAGAGCAAATAGATTTAATCTTCAATGACCTAGTAGTTAGTAATTCAACTTTTCAGAGTCTGGTCTGAAGACATGGCCAGAAATGTTAGTAAGAGACTTAGACACAAATATTTTATTCATATAAGTGTTTTTACCAGTGTAAACTTCATAACAACCTAAATAATCAATAATTGCAAAATACTTTAAATGACATATATGCTATATTATTCATTTTTTATTGTATATACTTTTAATAATTTTGTGCCTGAAACAAGTTTTGAATCATTTTAACTGTGACCCATCACGTGAGGTTAGGTGTGGAATGTTCCATTTGTGACATCATGTTGTTACTCAAAAAGTTTCAGATTTTGGAGCATTTTGAATTTTGGATTTTTGGAAAAGGAATATTCAACCTGTATGAGATCTGAGTCTCGGCTGTTACGCCCAGTGAAAATTGAGGTTATATTTTTGCATTGTCTCTGGCTATTGTGGTTGTGTCTAAGTCCTGAAGTTTCCTTTGATTTCCCTTAATGGGTTCTTCAGTAAATTCAGCTTTTCCTAGCACCATGCCCACGAACGAAAAAATTGCTCCAGTTGATCTTTGTTGAAGGTCTTTTGGCAGCAGTTTCCTGAGTACACTAGGACCCTTTGGGCTACTACTTACAGAAATCCACTTGTGCTAGTTTGAACACAAAAGGATGATTTTCAGTTTTTTTGATAAAGGGATGTCTCATAAGACCCAAGAATAAGTGTGCATCTGGGCCTCAGACACCAATGGGATACAGGATGTATGTATTTTTCTCTCTTGCTGTAGAATGACTTTATCTGCTTCCTAGTTTGTAGGGCTGGGTTAACATTTCTTACGTATAAGAGACAGCCAGACTGTAATTGGAATTTCTTGGGCACAATTACAGATTTCCAATGGTAGCATCTGGAGCTAGATCAGTGAGCTCTGCCAGGGGCTGTGTGTTAGTTTTTTAAGGCTGCTGTAACAAATGACCATACACTTGGTGGCTTAAGACAAGAAAAATTTATTCTTTCACAATTCTGGAGACCAGAAGTCCACAAAGTTGTCAGCATGATTTGTTCCTTATGAAAGCTCTGTTGGTCAATCTGTTCTCCAGTACCTTCTGGTGCCTGCTAGCAACCCTTGAAATTCCTTGACTTGTGGCTATATAACTCCAGTTTCTCCTTTTCTCCCTGGGTACCTTCTCTCTGTGTCTCCGTGTCTCAAATACAGTATCCCTGTACTTTTTCGTGTAAATATACTAATTATTGGTGTTAAGATCCACCTAGGATGATCTCATCCCAAGATCCTTAATTATATCTTCAAAGATTCTAATTCCAAATAAGTTCATATTCACAAATATTGCAGGTTGGAACTTACATGCATTTTTTTGAGGGGGACACAATTTAACATTCTGTTAGCTGTGACTTCATTGTGTGAACAGATGTGTGCTGGGATCCCTTATACAGTAACCATATTAGTGGAGAAGGAGTGGTGATTCCCAAAACAGAGAGGAGACTGGGAAGCTATTCCCAAAGAGTTCTCTGCACTAGCACTGAATTTGGAGGAGACCCATGACCTTGGAAACAGGTATCTCTTAGCCAGTTCAGCTCTAGCTTTGAAACATAATTGTGCTTCGTATAGGTGACTGATATTAGGTCTATGTTGCTCTGAAAGGGATAGAGGAAGGAGAGACTCAGTGGATGGAGAGTCAGTGTCAAAGATGACAGTTGGTTGTAAATATGTGGATTTCTTTGTGGATTCTCTGTTCTTTTCCATTGGTCTATGGTCTGTTTTTTTTTTTTTTTTTTTTTTTAAACAATACCATGTTGTTTTGGTTACTATAGCCTTGTAATATATTTTGATGTCAAGGAATATGATACCTGTGGCTCTGTTCTGTTTGTTCAGAATTGCTTTGGCTATCTGGGCTTTTTTTTGGTTTCATACACATTTTAGGATTGTTCTATTTTTCAAAAATGATCTTGGTATTTTGATAGGGATTACATTAAATTTGTAGATTGTTTTGGGCAATATGGTCGTTTTAAAGATATTAATAATTCTGATCCATGAGCATGGGATGTCTTTCCATTTGTTTGTGTCTTCTTCAATTTCTTTAATCAGTGTTTTGTAGTTTTCTTTGTAGAATTCTTTAACTTTCTTTTTTCTTTTCTTTTTTTTTTTTTTTTTTTTTTGAGACGGAGTCTTGCTCTGTCGCCCAGGCTGGACTGCAGTGGCTGGATCTCTGCTCACTGTAAGCTCCGCCTCCCAGGTTCACGCCATTCTCCTGCCTCAGCCTCCCGAGTAGCTGGGACTACAGGCACCCACCACCTCGCCCGGCTAGTATTTTTTAGTAGAGATGGGGTTTCACCGTGTTAGCCAGGATGGTCTCGATCTCCTGACCTCGTGATCCACCCGTCTGGGCCTCCCCAAGTGCTGGGATTACAGGCTTGAGCCACCGCTCCCGGCGAATTCTTTAACTTTCATGGTCAAACTTATTTCTGATTATTTTTTTTTTGTTGCTATTGTAAATAGGATTGCCTTCTTGATTTCTTTCTGAGCTAGTTTATTATTGTTGTATAGAAGTATGACTGATCTTTGTATGATGATTTTTTATTCTACAACTTTATTGAATCTATTTATCAGACTTGAGTTTTTTGTTAGAATCTTTAGATTTTTCCAGATATAAGATCATATTATCAGCAAGGAGGGACAATTTCCCTTCTTTTCCAATTTGGATACCTTTGATTCCCTTCTCTAGACTAGTTGCTCTGGCTAGGACTTTCAGTACTCTGTGGAATAGGAGTAGTGGAAGTGGGCATCCTTGTCTTGTTTCAGTTCTTAGGGGAATGGCTTTCAACTTTTCCTCATTAAATATGATGTCAACTTGGGCTTGTCATATGTGGTCTTTATTCCTTTATTATGTTAAAGTATGTTCCTTCTATGCCTAGTTTGTTGAGTTTTTATGATGAAGGAATGCTGAATTTTGTGAAATGCTTTTCATTAGTCTATTGAGATGGTTATATGTTTTTTGTCCTCCTATATAAAAATACGTGTGTTTATAGGTATTAAAAGAATAAAAGGAAATAAAATACAAGCTGCATTTATCCATGGATAGTGGGTCTATTTGTGATTTTTATTTTCTTCTTTGTTTCAGCTTTGCATTGCTTGTGTTATTTGTAATGAACGTTTTATTGTTTCCTAGTGAAAAATGATAAACTAAAGAAATAGGTATCATACTTAGAATTTTACCTGGATTTCTCTTTAACCCTGTCTCACTGTATTCAGAATTGGCCACTTGTATCATCAAGTAAGAACCAGGTGCCCAAATGTGACAATAATTGGATTTCACATATTTTTCATGGGACAATTGATTCATGACTGCTTAAATACATGCCTTTGGAAAATTGTTCCAAAGAGTTCATACATCTATATATTAATATTAGTCTTTCAAAAAGTATGTATTCATTGTCCAACTTGTATCCTATATTATCCTAGCTCTTGTAAAAAATATATATTAACACATAAAACAGTTGCTACTTTCAAGGAAGTTCAAATTCTAAGCAAGAAGGAAAAAAATTGATAAACAAGTGGTAGATAATACAAAAAGAAAACTGAAACTCTGAAAGTTAACTAAAATATATACTGATATGGTTTGGATCTATGTCCCCACCTAAATCTCATGTTGAGTTGTAATCCAATTGTAATCCCCAGTGTTGGAGGTAGGACCTGGTGGGAAGTGATTGGATCGTGACAGGGTTCAGGGTGGATTTTCATGTATGGCTTAGTGCCATTCCTTTGGTTCTGTCCTCGTCATAGTGAATGAGTTCTCATGAGATCTGGTCATTTAAAAGTATGTGGCACCGCCCAACACTCTTTCTTGCTCCTTCTCTTACCATGTGAGACACCTGCTTCCCTTCTGCCTCCTACCACGATTGGAGGCTTCTTGAGGCCTCCTCAGAAGCCAGTGCTGCTATGCTTCCTTTACAGCTGGCAGAACTGTGAGCCAATTAAACCTCTTTTCTTTATAAATTATCCAGTCTCAGGTATTTATTTGTAGCAATATGAGAATGGACTAATACATGTACTATGCATTCTTAATGGTATATATTTTTAATCATTTCCCTTGCTACTTCTCCCTGCAGGAAATCTTCCAAATTCTATCTGGACTACAGGCTGATGGAGATATGGGTTAGAATATTGTTAGGTAAAGTCCATGCTATCTAAGTGTGAGCTAGATCGAGGAAGAAGCATGGATGAAGTATTGTGCTATAGTCAATACTTTCCACAAAAGCATTAATCTAGGAGTCAAGAGACTTGGGTTTGTCTACCCAGCTCTGCATGGGACCTGACCGTCCGGGCCTGCCATTTAACCTCTATAAAACTGTTTCCTTATCTATCAACCAAAGAGACCAGATGATTGGCAGGGACCTTGTAGTTTTAGCACTTTCATTCAGCCATGAAATTACAAAAGGACTGGAATCACCAGTTTAGAAAGTAAAGTGAGAGGTGGTATCTTCAGATCAGAGCTCTCCTGTATTTATTATCTCTTTCTTCTTGCCTTCATTGTCTATCTTCTTCAGAGAGTGATCTCCAACATATTTTCACTTTTTTATACCCTACTAAACCCTATCTACTTGAAATTGCAGTCCCATCCCCAATACTCTAATTGCCCATCCAATGGGATGTCTCCTCAACAATCATGGGCCCCTGGCCTAACATAGGAAGCTGCTTGGAGACTGTATTAGTCCATTTTCACACTGCTGATAAAGACATACCCGTAACTGGGAACTCATTGTGACATTGCTTCTTGATAAACAGCAGCACTTAATCACTAGTGACTATTCCCTCCTCTGCAAATTGGAAAAAGCATGAGATTTGGAATCTCACAGTACTAAGTTGAAATCCTGACATTTGTCAGGATTTTCTTTTGTGTGTTGTTGAACAGGACAGATTTCCTATTTGACCATAGTTTCTACTTCTAAATAATATATATAATGCAGCACATGAATCGAGTGAGTTGTTTTAGAATTGAATTAACCTATAGGTGAAGTGCCTGGCACTTGGTGAATGCTCAAAAAGTAACAATCCTCCTATTAATCTCTTGGTTTCTATGCTGAACATGCTTTTTCATATCTATGCTTGCTTCATCACCATCCTTCTGGCTGATTCCTTTACTTCCTCTTTTTGCCTAAATATGGGTGTTATGTAGGTACTGTTGGTTGCCCTCTAGTTGAGCGTGTCCCTCTCACAGTTTATGTCCATTTTTATAGCATTCTGTCTCACTGTATCCCTCTACAGAGCAAAGCCTGATACTCTGCCAACCCCACATGTCCAAATGCTTAGCGGAAGCTCCATTTGGATGCCCAACCCCACTTTATAATCAGTGTATCCCAAGCTAACTATTCACTGATCTCCTTGTCGCATTCCCCATATCATCCCAATTATTTCTTTGACTTTAATTTTTCCCTTGTTGTTATTACTACAAAACTTTGAATATGATTTGATTTATCCCTCAACTCCCCATCCATATCTGGTGTTCAGCCTCATGCTTTTTGATATTCTCATGAGATGGAGTATATTATAGGAATAAGCATAGATGTCTTTTGTCTAAAAGCTCTGAATCCAACACTTTAGTTACATAGTTATATTGGTCTTGGGAAAAACAAGTGACCTCTGAACATCACTTTTCTATCTAGGAAAACAGAATAATAATACCTCTTTCACAAGTTTCTTGTTGGAGATGTGAATGTTCTTTCTAAACAAACACATGATTATAGATAGATAAATAACTAGGTAGTTAGGTAGGTAGACAAAGCTTCCTGCTCCCATCATAGTCCAGATTATATTAATCAATCTCCTTGACTCCACTCTTTATCTCTTATCTAAAATATCATATTGGTTTTTTCAAGTTAAAATAACATTTTTAGTAACTCCTCGTTGCCCATAGATTTACATCAAAATTCATTTTTCTACTTGATTTTAGGGAAAACCAATGAGGAAAGGAAAGTAATATTTAGTGAGCATCTACTCTTTATGAGGCATTGTGCAGGGTGGGGTTGGAGCCAAACTTCAAATTCAGCTGCCTAACTCAAAACTCATATATATATATATCATACTGCTTTTCACCAGTGGAAAGTCACAATATTTTCAATATTATTTCCCATTATCAGGACATTTATTTGAATCAAAGTTAAGAATTTGTGAGTATTAGAATTAATAGTATTAGCCTTCAAGTGTTCTCCCCTCATATGGTTATTTGTTTCCAGAATGGAACAATCTCTTTGAAATTTCACAGTTCAGAGAATAACAGTATTTCAGCTTGACATGTGAAAGTGTCAATAACTTGAATAAATGGGAAGGTTTAGCTGTCAATCAGAAAACTAATTGTACTGGACAATATTAGGTGGCCTTTGCCTGTCTTTGTAAAATCAGTGATGCTTACTCAAAAATCTGCATTATAAGACTCTAAACTGATTACATTTCAATTTGAAATAGTATACAAACATTATTACATAAAAATAAAAGTTAAATTATAGGGTTGTTTGAATTGCCTTTGTAAAATTTTTGGCAGTGTTGTGCTGGTCCTGCTGATTGCTGGTTCTGGGCAGAGGCTTCTGTGAAGTTTGCACATTGAAACAAGCCACCAAATTGTATACATCATTGTACTTGTGTTGAGCAGCTGCACAAACAAAATAATATATATGAAATATGCATCACAGATTTTGTAACCTAGGAAGGTGGCAAACAAAGCCCCTCTATGTCCAAGTATCCATCAATACAAGTTAGAGACATTGAGGTACAAAACTTGTCAGATGTAAGGAAGAAGCTGAGAATAACTTAGCTGCAGGGCATGACCTGCTGGCAAGTGGTTTCTGAAAAGGTGACATTAGAAATGAGGGTGAATAGCCACTGTGAATGTTATTGGAAACCTGAGAAAGAACTGTTGGGAAACTGTTTCTGAATATACATATGTTTTAATTTTCTTGAGGTTAATTATGAAGTTACTTGACCATTGGTATTTCAAAGGTAGAGTGTAATTTTTTTTATTTATACATTGTTTAATAACTGCCATTTTTACAACTTCGACATACACAGACTCTACACTCATATGGAAACTGGTGGATTGAAGTGGGGAAATTGGAGTTCATTCTGTTTCTTGAGAATTTATTTATTGTGAAATTATCTAGTTACCTTGCAGAGGACAGACCTAGAACGATCTAGGGTGGCCTTATGAATCAAACCTTTCTTATTCTATTTCATTCTATGTAAAATAAAATATATAAACATTTTGGTTTATCATTATTTTCTATATAGAAGTGGAATCATAGTTTATAAAACCACAGCAAATCTTATCATCGAATGTGAAAACTTTACATGCAAGTAAACTGAGAAGATAATTGATAGGGTCATGTTGCTATTTAAAAATATAACCAGACTCAGGATACACACTTTAGATTCACAGTCCATGGGGCTTTTATTAGAGTGTTACTTTTTCCCTTCAAACAAGGTCCCTGCTTAGAGTTAAAGCATTTTAGGGTTACCAAACAGACCCACATCACACTTTAGAATTATATCAGAGGCATGTACTTGCCAATTAAATCAATAGTTGTCCAATGTAACTGGGTTTAAAAACAGGTCTGTACAATGTTCGTGCCCATTATTTTAGTGTACATGTAGTATACATTTCTTTTTTTTTTTTTTTATTATACTTTAAGTTCTAGGGTACATGTGCATAACGTGCAGGTTACATATGTATACATGTGCCATGTTGGTGTGCTGCACCCATCAACTCGTCAGCACCCATCAATTCATCATTTATATCAGGTATTCATTTCATTTAGAGAGATCTGAGGAAAAAATAGTTATTTACACTTTATATTTTTAAAATTCTAGTAGGGCATACCTCTGCAGCCACCTCTATGCTTCTGCTGAGCTCAGCTCCTTCACTTACCCTCTAGAGTCATTGATTTCAAGTCTGCTCTCTCCAGACAAGTGGAGCCTTGAGTAAGGTTGAAATTGATGAATTCATGTTTGTGAGTTTCAGTCACTGCAGTCAATGGTATCTTCTACCACTAAGTAGTGCTTCTGGAGGCACAACTTGAAGTGGAGGGCCCTGTGCTTCAAGGAGAGACAGGAGATCTGTCCCTCTTACTCTCTTGGTGTTTCCACTGTGTTTCCTTTTATGTCCCTTTCTTCTGTATGTCTGTCTTCAGGATAGAAATAGTAATCCTCCCGTTGACTGGGTTAGTCAAAGGGTATATAATTCGATCCCAGCACAGCCATAATCTCTGAGAAAGGCAAAATTCCCTAGAATGTCCACCATGTTAGCTTCTTTTTTTGTTTTCCATTTTTTGGTATAATCCACCTCGTTTTTAGCTAAGCATTTAAAAGGCTGTCTGCAAGAAGTTATGAAGCACCTAAGGCTGCAATGTGTAACATGGTAGCTACTAGTACATATGGTTACTAAGCATAGAAAATATGTTAAAATAATACTTTGGATATTTTGGGTTAAATATATTATTCAATTGCTAAAGTATATTATTAAAATTAATTGTACCTATTCGTTTTCACTTTTCTAATGTGGCTACTAGAAAACACAAAATTATATATGTGACTTGCATTATATTTAGATTAGACAGTGCCGATTGAGGTGGTATATTTTATAAATAGAGTCATAAATTTAAAAAGCTGTTTCTGGTCAATTATATAAAATATAGTTATTCTGTAACTGGAAAGTTTTCAAAATATTTATCATGCTGTATTTTCTGAATTGAGATCTAATCCTTCCTTCTGCTCTGTCTAATCCTCTGTTTAATCCATATATTGAGCTCTTTTAAAAAATCTCAGTGACTGTATATTTTTAAGACATTCTACAGTATTTGGTTCTTGATTTACGAGATCCTGCTCAAATATAACCTTATTTGTGAGACTTTTACTGATCACTTGATACAAAATAATACCTCCACAAACCATTGCACCACACACACGTACAAATAGACATGCACAGACACACACACACACGCGCACACACACACACACACACACAGACATCTTTGTTTGTTTGTTTTTTGAGACGGAGTCTTGCTCTGTCGCCCAGGCTGGAGTGCAGTGGCCGGATCTCAGCTCACTGCAACCTCCGCCTCCCGGGTTTCTGCCATTCTCCTGCCTCAGCCTCAAGAGTAGCTGGGACTACAGGCACCCTCCACCACGCCCAGCTACTTTTTTGTATTTTTAGTAGAGATGGGGTTTCACTGTGTTAGCCAGGATGGTCTCGATCTCCTGACCTCGTGAGCCATGCCTCGGCCTCCCAAAGTGATGAGATTGCAGTCGTGAGCCACCGCGCCCGGCCGACATCTTCTTTGTGAGTTTTACCCTGCCTGATTTTTCTCTATAACACATATCACCATCTAGCATATTATATATTTTCTAGTTAATTATATGTTTCTCCATGTTCCCTTTTTTTCCTTTTGAGGTCATATTATTACTGACACCCAAGGAAGGCAAGCACTTTATTTAATGCACCAGTTTCCTGGTGTCTGGCTTATAGTGGGTGCTTGATGGATCATGATTGAATGAATGAGTCATATTACTCATTTTATACTTATTTCATTACTTGCAGTGTCCAATAGGATAGCCAATAGCCACTAGATATCAAAGACTTGATATCTTTAAAAATGTTAAATAAAGGTAAAATCAAAAATAAAACTTAAGTTAAACTATATTATTAAAATTAGTTTCACCTACTTTTCCTTTTCCTTTTTTTTTTTTGGGAGACGCGATCTGGCTCTGTCTCCAAGGCTGGAGTGCAGTGGCACGGTCTAGGCTTACTGCAACCCCCGCCTCCGGGGTTCAAGGGATCCTCCCACCTCAGCCTCCTGAGTAGCTGGGACTCCAGGTGCAGGCCACCATACCTGGCTAATTTTTGCATTTTTTGTAGAGACAGGGTTTTGCCATGTTGCCCAGACTGGTGTCAGACTCCTGGGCTCAAACAATCTGCCCCCCTCAGACTCCCAAAGTGCTGTGATTACAGGTGTGAGTCACCGTGCCTGGCGCTTTTACTTTTTCAATGTGAAAATATAATTTAATTTAAAATTACATAAGCGACTGATACTTGGGGCTTACTTATATTATGTTTATATTGAACAATGTGGTTATAGAATCATAACAGAAAAATCTATAGGCCTTTCCTCAAATTACTGGAATGCGAATTCATTGGTTTATAGTGCCTGATGCCTTTGCCATGTTCGATGATTCCATCTATAATTTTTAACTTTTGTTGTTAGCTTATCTAAAGGGGAGCTTGTTTTTTTTAGGAGGAATCCGTTGTAGCCTCGGTTATTTCTCCAGAGAGTTTGTGATTGTTCCTATTGGGCTGTTTGGGTATCCAAGGCCCAAAACAAATGTTAATGCTAATTTATTGGCTTGGTGAATCCTAGCCTCTGAGTTTAGAATACACAGACTCTACCTATGTGAGGCCCAGTCACAGGGATTTAATTTCCCTCTGAAGATTTATAGTCAACCCAATGGGTAGGTGCATGGAGCATTTTTATTTTCTCTTCCCTGGGATCACAGTCTTTCAGAGTTCTCAACTTCATTCCTGGGTCTTAGTTCCTGTGTCCAGTCTTGAGGGCATAAAGCTGTTGCCATCCATGCCTTTGTGTGCATTAAAATAATAATTCTCCTATTATTGGGCTAGTAACATGTTCAAGGCTACAACAAAATCAGCATATACTCCTGGATTCTAGCTCTCAGGGACCTCATCAATTCTGGTTCCTGAAGAGTTCTGTTTTTGAAGTGAACTCTATACTAAAATGTATTATGTTTTGAATATGTTATACTAAATGTTTATTCAACATCACTACATTTTATAGGGAGAGAGTTTATGCATTAGCTGAGTAAACCATTTTTGCTAGAGTCTGAGATCTTTAATTTCCTGTTGTTAGACACTATATTATTTCTAGTTCAATGTGAAAAAAATGCTGCAGTGAACATCCTTACACGTGTATTTTTTCACATATGTCTAGGTCTTATGGAGAATTCTTATTTTTATCTCTTACGGATAAATTCCTGGAAATTGTGGAATCAAAAGACAGGCCAGATGTAGTGGTTCATATCTGTAATCCTAGCATTTTGGGAGGCTGAGGCAGGAGGATGGCTTGAGGCCAGGAGTTCAAAACCAGCCTGGGCAATATAGTGAGACCTCTGTCTCTGAAAAAAAAAAGGAGGAGGGGAAGAAAAAGGAAGATGGGAACACAAGACAACATCTTACAGAAAAATGAGTGAACACATAGGTCAGTGGAACAGAATGAAGAGTCTAGAGTGTGACGCACCGTAAGTACACCCAGCTTATGTTTGTCATAGGTGAAAAAGCAATTCAGTGGAGGAATAATGATATTTTCAGTAAATCATTTGGAAAATTGGTTATTCAGGGACCAAAAATAATCCTAAATTTAAACCTCATACCTATACAAACATTAACTGTAATGGATCAGAGATTTAATGTAAACTGTAAATATATAAAACTTTTATAAGAATACACAGGAGAAAACCTTCATGATTTGAGTTAAGCAGAGTTTTTAGTCACAATACTAAAGCATAATCCATAAAAGAAAATATGATAAATTTGTCTTTATTAAAAAATTTAAACTTTCAGCCTGTGAGACTATTAAGAGGATGAGAAGACAAGCCACTGGCTGTAAGAAAAATTTCTACAAATCACATATCCAACATAAAGCTTGTAACCAGAATATATGAATAACTCTCTAAACTCAAAGGTAAGATAACAATCCCATTAGAAAGTGGCAAAAGACTTGATCAGATGCTTAAACAAAGAGGATATGTGGAGGACAAATAAATACATAAAAATATGTTCAACATTAGCCATTAGATAAATGCAAATTAAAACCATGATAACAGTATGCATCTATCAGAATGGCTAAAATAGAAGATAGTGGCAACACTAAATATTGACAGCATGTGGAACATCTGGGTCTGCCATATATTGCTGGTAGAAAAGTAAAATGGTACAATCCTTAGAGAACAGTGTGGCAGTTTCTTACAAATTTATACCGTATACTTGCCATTGGAACCAGCAAACACAATCCTGGATGTTTATCCTACTGACTTGAAAACATATATACACACAAACACCTGGACACAAATATTCATAGCAGCTTTATTTGTAATATCCCCTAAACTGTAAATAACCCAAATGTCCTTCAATGGGTGAAGTTTATCCAAAGAAACTTACTCATTCATGTAATGGGAATACTTCTCAGTCATGAAGATAAATGAATTATTGATACCCACAAAAACTTAGATGGATCTCTAGAGTATTATGCTGAGTGGGGAAACAAAGTCGATCTCATAAGGTTACATACTCTATTCCATTTATATAATACTTTCAAAGTGACAAAATTATGGTAATAGAGAACAGATCAGTGCTGGTCAGGGAATACAGTTGGTAATACAGACTATAAAGGGGTATGATGACTGAGTTTTTTTGTGGTGATGGAACACTTCTGTATCCTGATTGTGATGACCATTATATGAATCTATACATGTGATAAAATTTCATAGTAGTACGCACCCAAAACAGAGATGAGTCCATGTGAAAACTGTGAAATTGAAATAAGGTATGTAGTTTATAATATTACTATATATACTATATACTACTGAAATAAGGTATATAGTTTTTAGTATTACTGTATTTTACTATATATAACTATAATAATATTATACCTATGTCAATATCCTAGTTTCAGTATTTTACTATGACTATCTAAGATGTTATCGTTAAGAAAAAGCAGGTAAAGCAATCATATCAATGTTCTACTGTATTTGCAACTTCTTGTTTAATTTAAAAAATAGTTTATTTTATGTAGGAACACTTAACATGAGATCTACCTTCTTAACAGATTTTTAAGCATACAATACAGTATTGTTACCTAAGTTATTCATTTTCTAAGTATTTTTTTTTTTTTTTTTTTGAGACAGAGTCTCGCTCTGTCACCCAGGCTGGAGGTGCAGTGGCCAGATCTCAGCTCACTGCAAGCTTCGCCTTCCGGGTTCACGCCATTCTCCTGCCTCAGCCTCCGGAGTAGCTGGGACTACAGCCGCCCACCACCACGCCCGGCTATTTTTTTTGTATTTTTTTAAGAAGAGATGGGGTTTCACCGTGTTAGCCAGGATGGTCTCGATCTCCTGACCTCATGATCCGCCCATCTCAGCCTCCCAAAGTGCTGGGATTACAGGCTTGAGCCACCGTGCCCGGCCTAACTATTTGAGTTGTAGTAGTTCCTTATATATTTTGGAAATTAACCACTTATTAAATATATATTTTTTGAGAATATTTTCTCACATTCAGTAAGTTGTCTTTTTACTTTGTTGATTGTTTTGGCTGTGCAGAAGCTTTTTGCTTTTTGTAGTCCCAGATGTCTAATTTTACAATTTCTTGTGAGTCTTAAATTATTTTAAGGTAAATTTTTTTTTAAAGGTATGGACATTTGTAAAACTATTGATGCATACTGCCAGATTAGCCTTCAAAAAATTGTGTTCATTTTCTCCCATTTAAATAGTTCTCCCAATTGCTTTCTATCCATATATCCTACTTTATATTCTTAGTGTTTAAGTATCATCCTTTGAAATCATACTGTTATTTATTTGCCTGTACGCTCCTTTTTATTTTTTCTTAAGCTTCATTGAGAGAGAACTGGTATGCAAAAACTCTGCATAATTAAAGTACATAATTTGGAAAGTTTGCACATGTGTATATGTGTGTGTATACACACACACACACACACACACACACACTCATGTTACCATCAGCACAATCTAATTAACAAACATATCCAGCACCTTCATAAGTTTTCTTGAGTTCCTGTTTCGGTTACTTTTTTTTTTCTTTTGTGGATGGTGAGAGCATATAACATGAAACCTATCTTCTTAGCTCATGTTTAAGTATAGAGTACCTTATTCATAACCATAGGCACTATCTTAGCAGATCACTGGAACTAATTCATCTTTTATAACTAAGTATATGTGCTGCTGTTTTTTGTTTGTTGTTTGTGTTGGTGTTGTTGGTTTTGATGTAGAGTCTCCCTCTGTCACCCAAGCAGGAATGCAGTGGTACAATCTTGGCTCACTGCAACCTCCACCTCCCGGGTTCAAGCGATTCTCCTGCTTCAGCCTCCCAAATAGCTGGGATTGCAGGTGTGCACCACCATGCCTGGCTAATTTTTGTATTTTTAGTAGAGACGGGGTTTCACCATGTTGCCCAGGCTGGTCTTGAACTTCTGGCCTCAAGTGATCCACCCACCTCGGCCTCCCAAAGTGCTGGAATTACAGATGTGAGCCACCATGCCCGGCCTGTTTTTTATTTATTTATTTTTAATTTGATACTATCTCTTTCTTTTTCATGAGGGAAGGGATATTGTCTCATTTTGCTCCCTATTCTTAGTGACCCACAGCAATACCTGGCCTAAATTTGGTCATAAATAAATATATTTTGAATGAATTAATGAATGTAGGTAAAATATTTTTGCATTACTTTCAATGTTAGAGAGATTGAAACAAATTTGTATGTTTATTGACCATTCACAGTTTTCCTTTGCCCACTAATGCCATTTGTCCCTTTTTTTCTACTGGGTTTATTTATTTTTTTTCTTTTTTAGGAATTGTTTATATATAAAACTGTTTATCCTTTACATTTTTTTCAGATATTCCTCTGGCTTCAATTTTGCTTTTTAGTTATTTTAATTATTTCTTGCAACTTTTAAACATGAATATTGTAAAATTAAATTTATGCCTTTGAAAAAATAGTTTCTCTGTTTTTATGGTTAGAAAGATCCCCTAGACCTAAAATAATATAATATTTTTTTCTAGAAATTATAAGGCTCTATTTAAAATGCCAGTTACCCACTTGTAATTTATTTTGGGGTTAAGTGAAGGTTAACTTGCTTTTCTGTAACAGTTCTTCTTTAGAACATCATTACAGTATCTTTTTTCTTTATTGTTTCAGTTTACATTAGTATAACCGAGTCTTAAATATTTATTTCCCCTGGAATTTTTGTGCTCTTTTTCTGGTTTGTATATTCCCAAAATAATACTACAGTATTTTAACTACTCTAGAGCACATTATGATATCTGGTTAGGGAAATCCTTCTTTTAAAATGTTTCTTTTCTTTCTTATTCCTACTTTTTTATTGGACAAAATGAATATCTTACAAAGTTTGAAGTAAAAATCCCTGGCTTTTTGATGTTACATTTGATTTAGAGAATACTTTGGATGTAGCTGGTATCTTCAAAGTATTTAGTCTTTCTAACCAATAACGTAATTTGTCTTTTTTCAATTTATTTAAGCGTTCTTTATGGCCTTTAGTCAAGTTGTATAGTTTTCTTCCTATGGACCCTGCACATTTTTTATCCAGCTTACTCTGGGGTATTTTATGCTTCATTGTTAAATCTGAAGAGAATATATTTTTGATTTTACCTTCTCACTAGATTTTCTGTTGTTTGTATTTTATTTGTATATTTATGAAACTAACTTCCTTACCAATATTTTAATAATTGAAGTATTTTTCAATTTTTATTGTTACAGTTATAGGACAAGCAGTGCTGTCATTGTTAATCAATGTTAATGTTGCCTATTTCTTTTCTGTATTTATAACCTATTCATTTCTCTGGTCTTCTATCTTGAGTAATGTTAAATAAAAGTAATGAGAATCATCATATTTCTCGTATTCCTGACTCGAGTGGGAAAACATGTATTGCTTTACCAGTTAGCATTACGCCATCAATATGACAAATATATAAACCATCATGTTTAAAATCTGCTCATGTATTTCTGATCCATAGTCACACGCATTATCCATAGCGCCGCTGGCCCCCAGATAAAAATCTGCTCATGTATTTCTAATTTAATCGGCTTTAGGGGTTTTTGTTGTTTAATTTTTGGAACATGAATGAACTTACATTTCATCAGTTGCCTTTTAAACTTCCTATTGAATTATTATATATTTTATCTGACATTGTGATGTGATCTATAGCCTTTCTAATATTGAACCACATTACAATAAGGCAATAACATGTAATGGTATTTATTTTAACATGTTGCTGGATTCAGTTTGTGAATATCTTTTAAGATTTTCTTCAGCTGCATTCATGAGGGATGTTCATTAACTCATTTTCTTCATATTTTTTAGGTTTTCTTTAAGCTAATTTTTGTGCCTAAAAGATTTGGCAAAACTTCCCCCAAGCTCCCCTTAGCCATTAGTCATCGTGCAAATTTAAGAGTCCTTCCACCACCCTACTTGCGTTCCTCCAAATGCATTCTAAATTGTCTGGTCCTTATACTCCAAGGCAGTGCTTGGAATTGATATCTTGGATGTTGTGGCAATCTGACCTAGAAGAGGGCCATTGCTTCCAGGCTTTAAATTATACATACAAACATACATATACTGATAATGGCTAAGATGACACGAGCTCTCTCTCTGTATATATGTGTGTGTATGTATATATATATATATATATATATATATACTGATAATGGCTAAGAAGACACATAGCTACATAATGGTGTTGACTTTTGTTGGTCTTGCAATCATCAAAAACCCCTAGTCTTTCTCACAAACTTCTGTGTAGCCAGCTGAAAACTTTTCTGGGTGGTTTGTTGAATTCACTGACAGTCCCTCATATCAGTTCCTCAAATTTCATCTCATTATATTCATACCATTATCTTAGCCTGTTTTCATTCTTTCTGAATCATAACTGTCATCCAGTGAAGCTGCTGTCCTTAGTTTCATGCCATTCACAAATGGCACATTTACTTGCTGTACCTTCCTCCTCACCACTGATGAAACTGTAGTTTTGAATAGGCATGTCAGGGCCTCTGGCTAGACACTAAAATCTCCATTCAGACAGGTGTATATAATCATTAATTATTTAGTAAGATCATTCAAATCATTACAGATTGGAGTTTGTTCTTTTATCAAATAATAATTGAATACTTGTGCTTAGCCAGGAACCTTGGTAACTTTTAGGGATAAAACTAATAAAATGTGTTATGTTCCCCTTCCCGAGTCCAAGTGAGCTCATTGTTCAGTTCCCACCTATGAGTGAGAACATGCGGTGTTTGGTTTTCTCTTCTTGTGATAATTTGCTAAGAATGATGGTTTCCAGCTGCATCCATGTCTCTACAAAGGACGCAAACTCATCCTTTTTTATGGCTGCATAGTATTCCATGGTGTATATGTGCCACATTTTCTTAATCCAGTCTGTCACTGATGGACATTTGGGTTGATTCCAAGTCTTTGCTATTGCGAATAGTGCCGCAATAAACATACGTGTGCATGTGTCTTTGTAGTAGCATAATTTATAATCCTTTGGGTATATACCCAGTAGTGGGATGGCTGGGTCATATGGTACATCTAGTTCTAGATCCTTGAGGAATTGCCATACTGTTTTCCATAATGGTTGAACTAGTTTACAATCCCGGGGGGAGGGATTGCACTGGGGAGTTATACCTGATACAAATGATGAATTGATGGGTGCTGACGAGTCGATGGGTGCAGCACAACAACATGGCACATGTATACATATGTAACAAACCTGCACGTTATGCACATGTACCCTAGAACTTAAAGTATAATAAAAAAAATAAATAAATAAAATAAAATAAAATGTGTTTTGCCGGCTCAAGGATTCAGAGAAACCAGACAAATAAAGAAGATGAATCTAATATGGTATTTGTTATGATAGAGAAGTGTAAAAAGTTTTAAAATCTTAAGAAAGAGCTAAGGCAAAAAGGAATAAATAGTTATTTTTTAAAATTTCATTGATCCAAGTATATCTGGTCTGTGGTGGGTACTGTGAGGTACTACTAAGATTCTGGTTTAGAAATCACAAACTAATACCGCAGCTGCTGAGAGTGCTGCCTGCAGAAAGTCCACAGCTGTCATCTCCTTACAAAGATGCCGCTGCTAAAGAGAGCTAGTTTGTCCAAGGTAGAGCCTCCTTTGCAGGTGACCTACATCCAATGACCAGTTGATGGGAAAATGTAAGGGCCTGGCCCCCTTGCCAGTTTTTGAAAATTCTGAAGGGTCATTCTTGTTTCAGAGTTCCCAGTAAGGTCATCGAGGCTTTCCCTTGAGGCTGCCTTACAGTCCAACTTCTCTTTGCCCATTGATGCCTTCTTGCCTTCTATTTCCTTCCACAGATGTTGATTCCCAAGGGCACTCTCTAATAAACCCTTTGCATGCTAATCTCTGTCTTAGAATCTATTTTTTGGGGACCCCACTTGTGACATGGTTATACTGATTATTTTGATCTTCACAGACCTTACTCCTTCTTGTCTATTTCTGATTTGATTTAGGCTCATAGGTGGGTAAGTGATGGTGCTGTTATTTTGTTTGACATTCTTAAAATTCCATTGGTCGCAACTCAAGATTTCTTATTGTTATAGACTTTTTAACTAAACAACTTAAAATGTTTTATACTTCCAACAGTACATTAATAAATATGTTATAGATTAATTATTACAGCATGATTTACAACTGCACATATGGGAAATGACTGCTCATTTATGTGAGATGGCTGAATAAGCTATGTGTAGCACATCTACACAATGGAGTACTATGAAGCTATAGAAAAGAATTAAGATTTTAAGTGTTCTTACCACAAATAAAGAATAAATATGTCAGATAATGCATGTTAATTGACTTGATTTAATTATGTCACAGTGTATACATATTTCCACACATCATGTTATATGCTGTAAATATATAGTTTTGTCAATTAAAAATCGAATATAGTATAAAAATGTTTTTACTATAACAAATAATAATTAGTAAAAAAATGAGAAATCATCAGATAGACATAAGTTGGGGATCATTTTAGAAAACAACTGGTGTATACTGTGAGGAGCTCTTCCATATAGAATGACTAAAGAGATATGACCACTAAATGCAGTGGTGATCCTAGACAACTTCTGGACCATAAAGAATGCTATTAGTATGGTCGATAATAATTGAATATGCATAATATATTAGATAATATTTCATTAAAGTGTCAGAATTTATGATAGTACTTTTAAGAGAATGTTCTTATTCTTTGGGTATACATGCTAAAGTATTTAGGAGTAAAGGGTTATGTTCCTGGAAATAATTAAACTCAGTAACTCAGCAAAACTAATAATAATACTATTCATGACATTATAAACTATTTAATACATATAGTACATTTATCATATTACAAAATATGGTATTTATAGTATATTATTTACAATGTGAAATATGGTGTTTATTACTTTATTATATAATATATAGAGAGAGTGAGTGAGAGACAAGGGGGAACAAATGTTCCAAAATATTAATGATTAATAAATATAGATGAATTATATTTGAAAATTCATCATCTTACTCTTGCAACATTTATGTAAATTTGAAGTTGTTTTCAAAATAAAAATTAAAAGAAAATGCTTCAGTAATACATATTTATCTGTAATTTAATATTTAAAATGCTTTTTCCATAAATTTTTCCAGTGCTTTTTGAAGCACAACAGAACACTATGCCTGAGACTTAATATATTCTGCAATAATTGGCACATACTCCATGTCTCTAAAGAACTAGAAAAATAATTTGCACCCAATATACACTAATTGGCTCAATTTTGTGGCTCATGAATAACATTCTTGGAATATGTGCTCAGCTAAGGGTTATTCCTCAAGCCTATGAGCCTGATGTGTGTCAAATTAAAAAAAAAAAAATACACCTTTCTCCAAATTGGGGAACTTACTTTGGTCAGTAATTTTACATTTATTACATCTTTTCAATTAGTGATGAATGATTAGAGAAGCTTTTATTTGGCGTTGACCATAATTATTTTTAAATTAAATTTACAGAATAAATTTCAGATAAATTTGAAAGATAACATAGATTTCTAAACATTTAATTTTATCTTCATTAACCAAGGTGCTTAAAAGACCTAGATTAATTAAATATCATTTCCTTACCATCTACAGAATCCTTTTCAAAATACTCTGAAGTGTACTTGCAGCAGGATAAGTGTCTTTTTATCCTGTTGATCAAAATTTTAAAATATACTTAGATACTGATGACTAATGGAAAAAACTGGAACTCCTTGTTGGGGAAAAATATTGCTACATAGAATTTGACAGCAAAATCACAAGAATAGATAATCATACGTAAAGTATCTTAGATAGATGTTACAAATATGCTTTCGTTGGATTATAATTCCAAGAATATGAAGTAGATCTACATTTTCCTTTTCCTCCCATTAAATTCAACTAAAAATCCTAAACATGATATGTAAAACAAACATACCAAGAATCTAAAAGAATGAAAGGAGGATGATCTTCTGGGAATCTCACAGCCTTAGGAATGGCATAGTAGTCAGTTCTTTTGCTTTTCTTTTTGACTGATACACCCCAGAGTTGGAGCTGAAAAAGCTGGCAACCTAGAAACACCCACTTGGTACAGACAAAAAAACATACCGGGTTGGATTATTCCCACAGAGTCACTCATAACTGATTTAGATGATTTATATGATGAAATATTGAACTTTTAAGGTGAGAAGCCTTAGATGAAATTTTGAACTTGAGTTGATGCTGTAATGAGTTGAGATTTTTAGAAACCTTGAAATAGGGTAAATGCATTTTGCATGCTGATGGACATGCATTTTTGTCGGCCAGAGGGTGGACTGTGGTAGACAAAATAATGACCCCACAAAGATGTCCATGTTCTAATGCCCAGGACCTGTTAATATGTCACCTTACATGGCAAAAGGGACTTGCAGAGGTGGTTAAATTAAGACGTTTGAGATGAGAATATTCTGGACTTTCTGGGTAGGCCCAATGTAATCACAATTGGTCCTTATAAGGGAATTAGAAGAAAATAATGGAATCTAAAACAGAAAATCAATAGATAAAATAAAGGAAACAAAATACAAGTTTTTAAGAAAGATAAAATTTACAAACATCTAACAAGACTAGCAAGGAAAAACATAGAGAAGGCATCAATTACCAATATCAGGAGTGATACCAGATAGTACTATAGACTGAAAACATCAAAAGGATTACAAAGGAATACTACAGATAAGTATACAAACACAAATTTGGCAAATTACACAGAATAGACTTCTTTCTCAAAAGAACACAAACTGTTACAACCAATAAGGAAACAGAATTGGTAGTCAAATAACTTACTACAAAGAGAATCCAAGGACTGTATGGCTTTAATGAAGAATTCTACCTTGCGTTTAAAGAAGTATTAACAACAATTCTTTACAATCGATTTCCAAACACAGAAAAGTAGGAAACACTTTACAATTAATGTTATGAGACTAATACTGCTCTGACAACAAAGCAAGACAAGCACAATACCAAAATATCACTACAGACAAATATCCCTCATTACCGTAGACATGAAAATTCTTAACAAAATGTCAGTGAATAGAATTCAAAGTGTATAAAGAGTATTATACCCTATAACCAAGTGGGATTTATTCCAGAGATGCAACACTGGTTCAGTATTCAAAAATCAATAGTGTAATTTAGGCTAAAGAAGAAAAATTGCATGATTATATCAACACAGAAAGAACATTTGACAAAAGTCAGCACCCATTTATGATTTAAAAAACTCTCAACAAACTAGGAATAGAGAACTTTCTCAACTTGTTAATGAGCATCTACCAAAACCCTGCATCTAACATTATACTTGATGCCAAAGACTACAGGCTTTTCTCTTAAGATTGGTATAAAGGCAAGTTTATTTATTATCACCCTTTTGTTCAACAGAGTGATGAAAGTTCTAGCCAGTGCAACAAGGCATGAAATGACAACAAAAGGCATAAAGATATGAAATGAGTGAATAAATAAAACGATTTACCTTTGCAGATGACATGATTGTCTACATAGAAAATTGCTTAAACTTACTAGAACCAATATGTGAGTTCAGCAATGTCACAGGATATAAGATAAACATACAAATGCCAATTTTATTTCTATATAGTAGCAATGAACACTTGGACATTGAAATTAAAAATATAATACTATGTGTAAGTACTCCCAAAAGAAATACTTTAGTGAAAATGTAACTAAACATTTACAGGACTTGATGCTTAAAATTACACAGTGCTGATTAAGGAAATAAAAGATCTAAATAAATGGAGAGACATGTCAGTTCTCTCAAAATTAATACATAGACTGAATGCAATGTCTATGAAAATACAGGAAACTTTTTTGTAAATATAGATAACATTATTCTAAAATGTATCTGGGAAGGCAAAGTACTGTAATAGCTAAAACCATTTTGAAAAAGAATAACGTTGTAAGAGGGATTAGTCTATACTATTTCAAGACTATATTGCTATAGTAATCAAGATTGTGTGGTATAGATCACATAGATCAATGGAACACAAGAATTCAGAAATAGACCAACACATATATGCCAAGCTGTTTTAAAAAAATTTGTTTTATTTTGTTTTATTAGATATTGAAAAATTATAGTTGTATATTCAATGGAGGAAAGATAGCCTTTTGAACAAATGGTAGTGGAATAATTGGTCTTCCATATGTTTAATACCTTATAGAAAAAATAACTCAAAATTGAGCAGACTTAACTATAACGGAAAAAAAGAAACAACTATGAAACCTCTGGAAAATAATCATAGGTAAAAATAATCAGGATCTAGGGCTAAGAAAGGTATTATTTGACTGTGTACCAAAAGCATAATTCATAAAAGGAAAAATTGACAAATCATAATTTGTAAAAATTAATGTTTTATCTTTGTGCAATAGTCTGTTAATAGGATGAAAAGGTAAGTTACAGAGTGGGAGAAAACATTTGAAAATCACATATCTGACAAAGGACTAGCATGTAGAATATATAGAGAACTCACAAAACTCAACAGTAAAGAAGCAAACAATCCAATGAGAACGTGAGGAAAACACATGACACTTTTCACCAAAGAAGATATACACATGGCAAATAACCATATAAAAAGATATTGAACATCTGCATCCATTCGGGAAATGTAAATTAAAACCACAATAAAATATTGTTACACGCCTATGAGAATGGCTAAAATTTAAAAAATATATAGTCATAGCACCAAATGCTGGCAAAGATGTGGAGAAACTGGATCACTCATGCATTGATGTTGGGAATGTGAAATGCTATAACTACTCTAGAAAACGTTTAGAATTTTCTTGAAGAACTAAGCTTGCAACTATCATATGGTCCAGCAGTTGCACTCCTGGGCATTTATCCCAAAGAAATGAAGCCTTAGTTCACACAAAAACCTGTAGAGGAATGTTTATAGTGGCTTTATTTATAGTAGGCAAGAATGACCTAGATGTTTTTGAATGAGTGAATGCTTAAATAAACAGGATACATTCATACCAAGGAATGATGTTCAGCAATAAAAAGGAACAAACTATTGATCCATGGAGGAATGTGCCTGTTTCTACAATTCTTGAAGAATTTTGCTGAGTGAAAAAAGACAATTCTGAAAGGTTATATACTGCACAATTATATGTATATAACATTATTATAATGACAAATTAGAGAAATGGAGAACAGATTATTGATTTCCAGGGCTTAAGGAGGTACTGGTGGTGGGAGGAAAGTGAGCATGACTATACTGCAGAAGGGCTGCAGGAGGGATCCTTGTCATGATGGAAATGTTCTGTATCTTGACTATATCAATGTCAATATCCTGGTTGTGATATTGTGTTGTAGTTTTGAAAGATGTTACAATGGATAAAATAGTAAATAATACACAAAGTATCTCCGTGTTACTTTTTTAACTTTTAAGTTCAGGGTTACAAGTACAGCTTTGTTATGTAGGTAAACTTGTGTCATGGGGGTTTGTTGTACAGATTATTTCATCACCCAGGTAGTAAGCCTAGTACCCATTAGTTATTTTTCCTGAACACTTGCATGTGAATCTGCAGTGTTTTCAAAATGAAATATTTAATTAAAAATAATACTCTCTTTTTTCTGCTTTCTCTAGCTGGTATAAAAGATTCTGAAAAATCCTCCCAAAAGTTGGAGACACGGTTTAAAAAAATGTAAGAAGAGCACATAAGAAAGTGTTATAAGACCCACTATCCTGTCGTAAAAAATTGTAGAGGACTTTGAAATGGGGAAAAGTAATTTAGTGAATGTCCTTTCTAGAGCACCCTACGTGGTTATATCAGTCTTTCATTTACTTTGAGCTTTTTTTCAACATTATAAAGTGTAGAAAGCTAATAATAAGGCAAATGATGCATGTCCATAGAAAAGAAAATTGTACATTGAGGAATGCAATTGATTACTGCTCTGTGATTATTGACCAATTATGTATCAATTAAGCAAATTCAATTCATCATTCTTGGTTGGTGTATGCTGTGGTCCGAATGTTTGTATCTCTTCCAAATTCATATATTGAAATCTTAACCCTCAAGGTGATGGTATTAGAAGGTGGGGTCTTTGGGAGGTGATTAAATCATGAGGGCAGAGACCCCGTAATGGCTATTACCATCCTTATAAAGTTGGCCCAAGGGTGTTCATGTCAGGATGCAGCAAGAAGTTACTATTTTTGAACCAGGAAGAGTGCCCTCAGCAGACTCCAAATGTACTGGTACCTTGATTTTGAAATTCCCAGCCCCCAGATCTGTAAGAAATAAATATCTGTTGTTTGTAAGCTACCCAGTTTATGGTATTTTGTTATGGCAGCCCAAATGAGTGGAAACAGCATACATATTTGTCTTTTCTTTGGATTTTGCTTTGAACTGGTTGTACCATCTTACTGATTCCCGCATGAACTAAAGAGTTAAATACAATCTTTGACACATACTTACCCCGTGTTTGTGTTAGAATCATGATTATACCCTTCTTTAAAATTTACGTTTTATCAATGCTAGGAGTTTTTATAAATTTATCCACAAAAATATTGGGAAATACTCAAGTCCAAAATAAATGTCTAAAGACCATACTCAAGGTTTGGCCCTGTCATAACAAATGTAACCAAACCAATTACAGTGAAACTGTACCAGCTTAAGGATATATATGAGTCAGTGTGGCAGAATACGTGCCCTGAATTCCCACTTATTGGGTAGAAGCCACTTAATATCTTGCGATTGTTCCTAATAAGAAATCTGTTTTTCACATTTTTTGTTATTAATGGCAAGGAACGAAAGGGAACTTCTATATTTATACTGTGAAATATGCAAGGATATGGAATTGTCTGGTGGGAAACCTTAGCATGGAGCTTGCTCATCAAAAGAGGTATTGTAGGACCTGCAGTGGCAAGTGGGCCTTGAAAAGGGAGCTTTATAGAATGAAACAAAAAGAAGTAAAAGAATAAATGTAGCTGCATTAGCTTCAATGGATATGTCAAAGTTGTGGGTCAGGGCTTGATATGAAATGAAGTTGCTATGTCGGAATCAAGGGGAGAAGTCCTTAAAATGTTTCTATTACAGTTTTCTACTCCTCTTCTTAAGAAATTTTTTTTAAATGCATAGGGAAATGTTAGTGTTGCAGGCTTATTTTCATAGTAGTAGTAGGAGGAATGAGAAATGGGTCCCTAAATACCATTGTCCAAGTTCCTGATGAGAAGAGATGGGAGTGCCATTCAGATAATTCATACCGAATAGATGCAATCTATTTAAATCTCTTCTTTGCAAGTAGAGAGGCTAAAAATCCTTCAGAGAATTGACAATTCAAGGT
This sequence comes from Piliocolobus tephrosceles, assembly GCF_002776525.5. Lineage (NCBI taxonomy): Eukaryota > Metazoa > Chordata > Mammalia > Primates > Cercopithecidae > Piliocolobus > Piliocolobus tephrosceles. Next base: position 659,818 of record NC_045456.1, read on the forward strand.
GGAAACTGGTTGGGGACACGTGAAGCCAGAGAACAAGCTTTACTTTCATACCTGGTAATGAAACTTCTCCTAATGAAGTAACTTAGGTAAAAGTGGTGCTAAAGCATTTTATTTTCAGTTTTTCACATTTTTAGAAAAACTAATGTCTTAGTTTAGGAAGTCAAATAATTTTTACTAGAAGCAAATGTTTGCGGCCCATCTATTCCTATTCTGTTACAGTGGAGTTTTTTTTCTTCTGTGAATAGCAATCCTTACATGTGTACTCTAACCTTTTCCCCTTCACTGATCTTTCACTTCTCATCAGCTCTCCATTTTCTCTTCCTGCAACTTCAAACTCATGTTCTCTATTGGATCTTTCCACCACCAATCAGACATACTCTAGACTCTCCCATTATTAAAGAAAATGGGGTCATAAAGCAAATCAACCAAAATAATATGGTCAATTTATTAGATGTACATGTTGTCTTATTGGAGTTTTATTTATTTTTCTCCTTACTCTAGTCAAGTTTCTGTCCACACACTTAGCTACAATGACTTTTTTTAAGGTGACAATACCCTACACATGGTTAGGTCTTATAAACATCGTTTAATTCACCCTTCATTTGACTTGTCAGGAGCATAGATCAACTGGCCTCCTCCTCCTTCATAAAAACATTATTTTTCCTTAACTTTTGTGACATCATACTCTGTTTTTCCCCTACCTCTCTGGCTACCTCTTCATCTCTTCATGGGCTACTATCTTCTTCAAGTAAACTTGAAATACTGGTTGTTCTCAGGTCTCAGTCTTGACTCTCTAAGAATCAAGTCTCATATCTTTAAATATCTTCTATATTCTGATGGCTGTCAAACAAATTAATTTCTGAAGTCTAAGCCAATGTATCAACTGACTACTTGACATCTTTATTTGGCTATCTCATAGGTATCTAAACATATACAAAACTGCACTCCTTATTCTCACTTCTAGCCAATCAATCTGCTTCTTCTCTACTCTCCCCAATATCTGTAAATTGTACTAGTGTCTCCTCATTTTTGGAGGCCAAAAATCCAAAGGCCATTCTCGAAGCAACCTGTTTTTCCCCTTTCCCCATCAAATTTATCCTCATGTTCTGTTGCTGCTACTTCCAAATTATGACTCAAATTCAATCTCTCCACTCCCATCATATCTCTCTTGAACCAGTACAGTAGTGTCTTATTTTCTCTCCCCAAATCCAATTTTCTCCCCAAAGCTTGTCTTGTTCCTCTCAAATTAACTCCCCACAGAATAGCAATGATATTATTAAATTGCAAATATGATAGTTTCATTCTTCTGTTTAAATTCTCCAGTGTATACCCATTATCCTTAGAACAAAGAACATAATCCTCCAAATGACTTACAATATATGACCTGTTAAAAATAAATAAATAAATACATTTTAAAAAATTATATAAAAAAAATACAATACATGACCTGTCTCTTTCATACTTCTCTATTTCATCCTTCATTATGCTGCAGCTACACTGATCTTCTAAGTTTCTTCCTGCCCTATAGGTCCTTTGCACATTTTGCTGTCTATCCTTGGCATACCCCTCACTCCACTCTTTTCTTGAGTAACTCTCACTGATCCTTCAGGTTCAAGCTTAAATGCCACTTTCTCAGGAAGGATTTCTTTTAGTCCTCATGCTAGATTAGTTTTCTCTGATATACACTCTCATAAAACTCTTTGTATTTTCGTTATTAGCACTCAATACTTAGTATTGTTTATAAGTATGAACCCCAAAGAGAAAGTCCCTAAATTCAGGAACCATGACTGTCAGTTAACTACCATATCTGCTTCACCTTGCACAGTTCCTGGTAGGTACTCAAATATATTTTCTAAATGAACTCTTAATTTTGAGTTTGGGTGGATCCAGAAAAGAGAGATTAAATGTATTGTTCAGATCTAACAAAATATGTGTGAACAAACTGATGTCTTTAACACTGAGAAAAAATCACTCAGGAATAATGGAATAATTAGATGAAGTCTATTTATTTAAATTTAATTTTCTTTTTAGGCAAGATGTATTTTTTTTCTGATCTGAAAAATAATGTCTAAAAGTCTCAAATCCAGAGAGTCATGAAATAATGAATATTAAACTGTAGCTCTGACTCAACAAGACATGACTGTACATAATCAGTAATTAGCATGCTATTCATTCATGTAGAGTTTGTGATAAATTGAGATAGGGTAGGCTGAAATTGCCCTCATCATTAAAGATAAATTATTTCTGTAAATAAGATTTCAACTGAAGTGTTTGAAGCACATAGAGTACCCACCCTGTTTTCAAATAAACAATATGTACTATATATACTATATAAAATGGCTGCCTTAATTGCATATCGTCATGCTTATTGTTAAAAGTTAAAATGCATACAAGTTCAGAAAAGAAAATAAGTAATGATCCATTCTTTAATCAAGAGAAAATTATTTACAGTTTGCTAAACTTCTTTTCAATTGCATATGTTGTGTGTGTGCACATGCAAATGTATATACGCATGTATGTCTAAGAATCCAGTGTTCCTCAAACCTGCCTGCACATTGGAATAATGTGGGCATCTTTTAACATGTACCAAAGGCCAGAGCTCGCTTCAGACCAATTTAGTGTGAATTTTCATGGATGTCATCCCCAGAGCTTTATGCTTTTTAAGTTCTTAGGTTGATACTAATGCTACACTAGGTTGGACATTGCTTCTTGTAGTTTTGTCATTTGTTTTTTTTAAAGTAGAATCACAGATTTATTCACTTAGATGCACTACATTGTATTTATATCTCTGTTGTTTTAAAAATATTTTAATAATTATTTTAAAATTATGAGAATATATTATATGATAACATGACATGATTTCCTTAGGTCATACTCCTAAAAGTGAAATTGTTAGCTTTGAAGGCATAATTTTGATAAGGTTCTCATCAAAAGAACCTTATTGAAGGGCATAATTTTCTAAATATTTTCAAATGGTTTATTTAAAAAGTATACCAGTTTACCTCTTAAAAGGAATATAAAAAAATGTTCGTTTAATTTTACCAGTACCAACGTTGTATATTATTTTAAATAAAAGATGCTAATTTTAATTCAAAACTAATATATATATATGTATGTGTACAACGTGATGTTTTGATGTAGGTATACATTATGAAATGATTAAGCCAATTAACATATCCATCACCTCACATACTTATCTTTTTTTGTGGTAAGAACATTTAAAATCTACTATTTTCGTAATTTTGAAATATGCAATAAATCATGATCAATTATAGTCACAATTCTGGGCAACAGATCACTAAAACATTTTCTTCCTGTCTAAAATGTTGTACCCTTTGACCAACATCTCCCCATTTCTCATCCTCCCACCCAAACCCCCAACCCCCACACAGCCTGTGGTAACCACCATTGTACTCTCTATTCCTATGAGTTGGGCTTTTTTACATTTCACGTGTGAATGACATCATGTGGTATTTGTCTTTCTGTGCCTGGCTTACTTTACTTGGCACAACGTCCTCCAGGTTCATACCTGTTGTTACAACTAACAGGATTTCCTTCTTTTTATAAAGACTAAGTAGTATTCCATTGTGTATATACGCTACATTTTCTTTATCCATGCATCCAGTGATGAACACTTGGGTTGCGTCCTATCTTGGCTAATGTGAATAATGCTGAAATGAACACAGGAGTGCAAATATATCTTTGACATACTGACTTAATATCCTTTGGATATATATCCAAACGTGGGACTGCTGGATTATATGATAATTTTATTTTTAGCTTTTTGAGGAACCTCCATACTGTTTTCTGTAATGATTGTACTAATTTACATTCCCACCAACAGTGTGCAAGAGTCCCCTGTTCTTTGCATCTTTACCAACACCTGTTATCTTTCATATTTTTGATAACAGCCATCCTAACAAGAGAGAGGTGATATATTTCATTGTAGTACTAATTTGCATTTCCCTGATGGTTACTGATGTCGAGCATCTTTGCATATACCAGTTGGCCATTTGTACTCTTTCTTCACAAATATGTAGTTGGGTACTTTGCTCGTTTTTTAAATCACATTATTGTTTTCTTGTTATTGATGTTTCTGAGTTACTTATATGTTTTACATATTAATTCCTTATCAGTTGTATGACTTGAAAATGTATTCAATCATTTTGTAGTTTCCGTCTTTGTTGTTTCCTTTGCTGTTCAGAAGCTTTTTAGTTTGATGTAATCCCATTTATCTATTTTTGGTTTTGTTACCTGTGCTATTGGAATTATATCCAGGAAATATTTACTCAGAACAATGTAATAGAGCATTTCTCCTATATTTTCTTTAGGTAGATTTATAGTTTGAAGTCAAATGTATAAGTATGTAATCCATTTGGAGTTGATATTTGTACATGGTGTGAGATGAGGGTCCAATTTTATTCTCCTGTGTGTGGATATCTAATGTTCTCAGTAACATTTTTTTTGAAAGCTTTCATTGTGTGTCCATTTTAAGCTTCCTATTCAATTTTTAAAATTTTGAGTTTTAAAATTTTTGTCATTTTATTTCTTATTTAAAAATATTTAATTGACAAAGACTGTATATATTCAAGGTGTGCAACATGATGATTTGATATGTACATTGTATAACAATTATCAGAATCGAATTAATTAACAGTGCAAAGCACGTGAGGTGATGAATGTGTTCACTAAATTTTTTTTTTTTTTTTTTTTTTTTTGTTGAGACGGAGTCTTGCTCTGTCACCAGGCTGGAGTGCAGTGGCGCGATCTCGGCTAATTGCAACCTCCACCTCCCGGGTTCAATTGATTCTCCTGCTTCAACCTCCTGAGTAGCTGGGATTACAGGCGCGTGTCACCACGCCCAACTAATTTTTTTGTCTTTTTAGTAGAGACGGGGTTTCACCATGTTGGTCAGGCTGTTCTTGAACTCCTGACCTCGTGATCAGCTCGCCCCGGCCTCCCACAGTTCTGGGATTACAGTCGTGAGCCACCACGCCTGGCCAAATTTTTTGTTATTTTAAATGCATTTCCTTTGTGTACATATGTGTAGCAAGATGTATCATCCCTAGAGAAAATTGCATAAAACATATAACAATAACAACTATAATTTTGCATAACATAGCACAGCATGACCTGACATAATATAGCAATTATAAAGATCACACATTTTTTATAATATCACAGCACAAGATAAGACTAACACACCACCAGTACCCCAGAAGCCATGTGCCTTTTCTCAATTTCATCAACTCCCTGCCTCCACCCAGTGATAACTACAATTCTGAGTTTTGTGACAATGCCATATTTGCTTTTCTTTATCGTTTTATTTGTAAATACCTAGTTTAGTTTTGTTTATTTTGTAAATTTATGTGAAATGAATCATACTAGAGTTATATTTTTTCATGTCTTGTTTTTTGTCTGCTCAATTTTATGTTTCTGAGATTCATCCAGGTTGTTGCATGTACTGTGGGTCCTTTATTTTCATTGCTGTGTGGGGTCCAGTTGTATAAATAAACCACAATTGACTTATTTATTTTCCTGATGATGGGCATAATTATGGATATGTTTATGGGCATAAACAATACTGTGGACATTCTTGCAGATATATTTGGGTGCATATGTACACACATTTCAATCTGGTTACCCCTAGGATTGGAATGGCTAGGTTGTACAGTAGGCACATCTATGACTTTGTGAAATAATGCCAAATAGATGTCTAGATAGTTGAACAATTTATACTCATATCTGCACCGTATGTGTATTCCTATTTCTCTACATTTTCACCAAGTTTTACCAATTGTCAAACTGTCAAATTTTTTCCAATCTGAAGTTCTGTTTAGTGGTTCCTCATTGCAATTGCGATTTTCTTCTCTGATTAAAAATGAGATTGAGCTGCTTTTTAACATGTTTATTTCCATTTGTATGTATTCTTAGAAATATCTTCTAAAGTGTTTGCCCATTCTTCTATTGTATTTCTGTCTTGGTGACTCACAATTTTTTTAAAATTTCTTTATTTTGTATTTTTTAATTGACAAGTAAAATCTACGTATATTTATGGTAGGCAACATGGCACTTTAGAATGGCTACATCAAGCTACATAACATACGCAGTACCTCAAAAACATCATTTTTATGTGGTGAAAACACTTAACATCTATCCTGTTAACAATTCTCAGGTATAGAATATATTGTTATTAATTGTAGCCACTATGTGATACAATACATCTCTTGAAAATTCTCCCATCTAATTGAAATTTTGTATCCTTTGACCAAGATGTCCTCAGTCTCCCCACACCCGCTCCAGGCTATGGTAACTACCATTAAACTTTCTTTTCTATGAGTGTGAATCTTTCATGTTCCACATATAAGTGAGATCATGTGGTATTTGTCTTTCTGTGCTAGCTTATTTCACTAAGCATAATGTCCTCCAGATTCATTCATGTTGTCACAAATCACGGAATTTTCTTCTATTTAAAAGTGGAATAATATTCCATTGTGTATATATATCACATTTTCTTTATCCATTCATCCACTGAAACATACTTAGGTTGTTTACATGTCTTGGCTAATGTGAGTAATGCTGCAGTGAACATGGGAATAAAGATATCTCTTCAATATATTGAATATATACCCAGTAGTGAGATTGCAGGATTATATTTTTCTTCTATTTTTAGTTTTCGGAGGAAACTTCATGTTGTTTTTTATAGTGACTCTACTAAGTTACAGTTGCACCTATAGTGCACAAAAGGGTTTCCTTTTCTCCATATCCTCACCAACACTTATTTTTCACATATTTTTATAATAGCGCTTCTAATAGGAGTAAGATGATATAGCTCATTATGGTTTTAATTTGTGTTTCTCTGACTAGTGATGTAGAACACCATTTCTTATATCCATTGGACATTTGTATGTCTTCTTTAGAAAAATAACTATTCAGGTACTTTTCCTGTTTTTAATTGGGTTATTTCCTTACAATTGAGTTATGTTCCTTATACGTTTTGGATATTAGCTTCTTACCAGATGCATAGTTTGTAAACATATTTTCCCATTACATATTTTCCCATTCCATATGTTATTGATTGTTCCCTTGGCTGTGCAGAAGCGTTTTAGTTTGATGTAATCCCATTTATCTATTTTTGCTTTTGTAGCCTGTGCTTTTGGGGTCATGTAAAAAAAATCTTTGCCCAGTCCAATGTCATGGAGCTTTTCACCTATGTTTTCTTGTACTAGTTTTACAGTTTCAGATCTTACATTTAAGTCTTTAATGAATTTGAGTTTATTTTTGTATATGGTGTGAGATGAGGGTCTAATTTCAATTTTCTGCGTATGAATATCTAGTTTCCCCAATGCCCTTTATTAAATAGGCTGTTCTTTCCTCATTGTTTGTCCTTGGCATCTTTATTGAAAATCAATTGACAGTAAATGTGTAGATTTATTCCTGGGTTCTCTATTCTGTTGTATAAGTCTATGTGTCTGTTTTTAGGCCAGTACCGTGCTGTTTCAATTACCATATCCTTGTAGATTTTAAAATCAGGTGATGTGATGCCTCCAGCTTTGTTCTTTTAACTCAAGATTGCTTTGGCTTTTCTGAGTTTTTCGTGGTTCCATATAAACTTTAGGATTTTTTTTCTATTTCCTTGAAAAATGACATTGGAATTTTGATAAAGATTACATTGAATTTGTAGATTGCTTTGGTAGTATGAACATTTCAACAATATTGATTCTTCCAATCTGTGAACATGGAATATCTTTCCATTTATTTGTGCCTTCTCCCATTTATTTCATCAATATTTTATAGTTTCCAGCGTACAGATCTTTCACTTCCTTGGTTAAATTTATTCCTAAGTATTTTTTATTTGTAGCTATTATAAATGGAGTTGTTTTCTTGATTTATTTTTTAGATAGTTCATTGTTAGTGTATACAGGTGCTACTGGTTTTTGTATGTTGGCTTTGTACCTTGCATCTTTACTGAATTTCTTTATTAGTTCTAAGTGTTCTTTTTTGTTGGAGTCTTCATTGTTTTCTAAGAATAAGTTAATGTCATCTGCAAGAAAACAGAGACCATATAACTTCTTCCTTTCTGACTTAGATGCCTTTTATTTCTTTCTCTTGCCTAACTCCTCTGGCTAGGACATCCAGTATTACATTGAATAGAAATCGCAAGAGTGGACATCCTTGTCTTGTTCCTCACCTTAGGAGAGAAGTTTTCAATGTCGCTTTGTTGCATAAGATGTTAGCTGTTGGCTTGTTGTAACTTTGTTGAGGTGCTTTCCTCTTATGCCTAATGTTTTCAGAGTTTGTAGTATGTTACATTTTTTTTTAATGTCTTTCCCCCATCTATTGACATAATTATATGGTTTTTGTCCTTCATTCTGTTAATGTGGTGTATCACACTGATTAATTTGCATATGTGAAGCCATCCTTGAATCCGAGGTATAAATCCCACTTGATGATGGTGAATTATTCTTTTAATATATTTTTGAATTTAGTTTGCTAATATTTTTGAGGATTTTTGTGTCTATGTTCATGAGGAATATTGGTCTGTAATTTCCTTTTCTTGTAGTATTCTTGTCTGGCTTTCTTCTCAAGGTAATGCTGGCCTTGTAAAAAGTGTTTGGAAATTTTACCACCTTTTCTTTTTTTTTTTTTTTTTTTTTTTTTTTTTTTTTTTTTT